>NC_091133.1:66193205-66393205 GCF_040183065.1 Periplaneta americana | reverse complement strand
TACTTTGGCACACATATAAATGATAATTTACAGTCATTTTATGCAGAAATCTGCGGCTAAATAATTTGTGGTTTAGGCAACTCTGGCACTGAGCCACTCAATTAATTAAATCATTAACCCTGCTCCATTGGAACAATCCTTATCCTTAACTTCAAAGTTTTACACAAAGTGTGCAATAAAGAAATACATAGTGCAACTTGAAACATGAACACCCTTTAAGATTTGCGGAGATAGCTTCTTGACTGACGAGTGTGTTTTGTTGTGAGAAAGTTACACTTCAACACCGTTTCCTCGGAAACAGATAACTTGGTTCACGTGCAACATTGTTCTGTCGTAGTTTCAAACTCGTGGAGACAATGGACATTGTCCGACGAGGAGAACAAGAGGACGGGAGTGGGCGGGTGCCGGCAGAGTGCATTTGAGCGTCAGAATCAGCGACGCCCGGGGAAGGTGATTTGCTAGCCAAACGTCCATTGTATAAGGCCTCGAAGGCGAGCTGTCCGAGGAACAAATGAATCTCTCCCATCGATAACGTAAAAGCATAAAAACTATTTCGAGACATCCTGTAGATAATTATAATGATTAACGGAAGAAAAATGAAGTATTTCAATGCTTCCCCTTCTTACAACTTAGATCTTCCAGTGTTTCGTCCTATTACAGTTACTGAATTAATATATTGTGCTACCGTGATGGTTAAGGGTTAGCGAACTGGACTCGTGCCTTCAGATTTTTCTTTGAATAAGTACAATTCCCATTTTAGGTCGATAGGGTTAAGTTTTCTCAAAGTGCTTCTCCAATAATATTATTGTGAAGTGAATGTTGTGTAATGTCATAGCGATTTGACGCTAGCTAGGTAACCGCATTGTTGAAGCAGTTGTTGAATAACCTATAACATATAATGACGTCATGAATGCTATATATTATTTTGAATCAATTTCAACATAATTTTTTCGGTATTATAAGGACAACTATAAAACAAAAGATGATGGAATATGAGGGAGAGGATAAGCATGATAATGGAGACAGAAGAGTCAGCAAATAATAAGAGGCGTCAAAACACACGATGCTAACAAGAAAGAAGTTGCCGAAAATAAGAATGAATAAGCAATAAGAAGAAAAGAAGTGACGAAGAAAGAGAAATGGACCAAAGAAGAAAAAAGAAAAGGAAAAGGACTACAGAGTGGGAGAAAAGTCCCATTACATAGGTAGGATGTTTATTTTTCCTGCAAGAGAAATCTGTGCATGAAAAATGTGTCGATGATACTCGTATGACATTGGCGGACGTATTTCAAGGTGTGTTTATGGTGGGAGACATCTGACGGACTAGACGGAAACCAAAACATACTAAAATGCTCGACTATTCTAAGAGTACAAGATGGCGAGGCGAATACGAAAGTTTTCAGTGTGGAGAGTCCACGACCGTCCACATATTGGCAAAACCATGAGTAATATCATGGAGTATTTCAGGGTTGTAGCAAGGCATCACCGAGGAGAAGTAACTTGTTGAGGTACGAGAGAAAAGTTTTCACAAAAAATGTGTTGAAGACGCGAAACGAAGTGGGAGACACTCCTTTCGGCAAGAAACCTGTGCTGCAGTCGCCGAGTGAGTCAGTGGATCGATCGCCGATGAAATCAGCAAGAAAACGTGATGCCGAGTTTCAAATGTCGCCATCGACAACGCGCAATTATATAAAGAAAGACTTGGAAATATAATTTTTCAACCTTTCCTTACCAAAAAGGTAACGGACAGGTATTTGGGCAGACGCGTGACAATTCATGATGTTACTCACTGCTTTTCCGTATGTAGCAGCTCGTGAAACCACACGGAAACCACAAGTCCCTCCTTCACAATGAAAACTTTCGTAATAGTTTCGCCATTTTGTACTCTTGAAGTAGCTGGAAATTTCCGTACGTTACGATTTACTTCTGCTTCGCCAGATGTCCCCCGCCACAATCTAAAACTTAAATATATTTTACGGATGTCATACGAGTATCACTCACACATTTTTCACGTACAGATTTGTTTTTATGAAAAATAAAAAGATGTAGTACGACTTTTCAACCACTTTATAACAGGAAAGTGCTAAAAATATAATTCGGAAAGAGTTAAAGATACTGAAAGAAGTAACGAAATATGAATTTTTAAATTTTATTTAATTTTTTTTATTGCTAGTAAGTTTGAAATGAATAGGCTACAAGTTAATACAATGAAAGCTAAACTAGCCCACTCCTGAATGAATAAGACTCGCGCTCAGGGGAGGGTTCCAGTACAGACAAAAATAAAATTAAATTTGAGAGTAAATACAGATTAAAAAGTGTTTAATACGTTTAAACCCAAACTATAAATCCAATACAATTTTTTTTTATTTTTTATATTAATTTGGAGAGGATTCGTGGTTAAAATTATACTAGAATAAAATTTGATTAGTAATCTGCAAACTTGGCTCATTCTATGATAAAAAGCTGCATTGGTTTTACATTTAGGTTCAGATAAACGCACAGAATTCAGAATTTTAGTTCTATATTTATGTATATACCTTTCAAAGTTACTTAGATTTTTGTGAAAATATTTTAATAGAGTAAAATAATAAATTTATTTAATGTCGAAAACTTGGAAATGTTTAAACAATAATTCAGTTGAGTAAGCTTTCTGCTTTCTTAAACAAATTTTTAATACTTTTATGTAGTAAAATTAATGGATAAAGATTGGATTTATAAGTTCCACCCCAATGGAAGGGATAAATTAAATAATACAAAAAATAGGGGACAAGATGGAAGCGAAAGAGGAGGTGAAGAATAAAAGAAAAATGACAAAAAGAGGTCACGAAAAATTGTGGAAGGAAAGAGGTAAAATAAGAAATATATGTCAAAAAGAGAGAGAATGAAGAGGAAGAGACAAATAACAAGATACGAATGAAGAACTGGGAAGAGGATTGAAGGGAGATAAAAAATATAAGAAAATAAAGACGCAACAAACAAGTACCGGTATTTCTGAAAGTAATTTGGATATCTAGATGTACATGTGATATAACATCGTGATATATTTCGGCTCCCAAGGCTAACGTTCAACAGTAAGCTCCATTCGAAAGCCCTGAAAGTAATGTTATTTGTAAATTACTAATTTAGCTACCGCGCAAATCGATAAGTTTACACATGCAAAATGAAATACATAAACTCATCCCATGAGGTCGTGGGGTTTTAACCTGCGAGTTTATACAAAACAGTGATTATATTTAGGTCACAATCTGAATAAATTACATACAGTTATATTTTAAATGCTAGAGACTTCATTTTAAACGGTGTTAGCTTTTGCAGTTGCCATCCCTGCCTTTGTTAAGTGGGTTATGCGAAACACTCCGTAGCACACAACACGACCCACGTAATTTATCATCCACACACACAGGAAGCTACAAACACTAACTCTATTAAAGCAATATGCTAGAGCCTTTTAATACATCCTATAAGATACTGTGGATTTAAAACGAAAGCTATTTGCTAAATAGAAGACGTATGCGGATGTACCAGTATTTTGTTTTCATACAGTAAGCCGCATTATGCAATTGTACTAATTTTAAGTTCTTAGATTCAGTACAGGCGTTCTAATTTCGGAATCAGGGTTGAGCACCGATACATTCTGAACGTATTAAAGAATAAGCAAGTGCGCAACAGGTTTTTCATGAGTAATGTAAAAACTCCAAGCTACATTAAACTATATTTCTTCTGAATATGAAATATACTAGAAACTTTTGCAGTATAACTCACAAGTAAGTGAGTGATCTACATTTGAGTCGGTTAGAGTCATAACTCACTTGTTCCAAAAATGAAAATTTTCACAAATGAGGGAAAATATATTTGTGATACTTGGAGCCTATTTTCTTCACAATGAAGGTTAATAAATGAAAGAGCAATGATTAAAAACTACTATTCACATTTGCCGTATTTATTTATACTGGAGTTATAGTACATTATACAACGAGCCTATAATGATAGTAATTAAGAAGCGAGTATGGATGTTTATGAAACTCGCTTGCGCTCGTTTCATAAACATCCATACTCGCTTCTTAATTACCATTATAGGCGAGTTTCATACGACTTTTTATGCTCGACCATATTTCTAACTTGAAATTACAGTATTCAGATGTATGCATTTTATTTGTATCTGACAAGATCGGAAGTGACCTTGTTCTAGGTCGTGAATTGTGAGATGTGCGCAGACGCGAAAGTATTGATTTTTTTCCGAGAAACAATAATGTCACTGACCTTGTGTAATCCCGTTAAACTTGGTATAACTTTGATTATTGAATTCGACATTGAAAAACGAGATGATAAATTGAATTTATTTGAATATTATTTACAATTAACGCTAATTATTATAGTAACAGAACATAACCTTCTGCGACAGTATTGGATTTCCAGCCTCCGTGACTTTTCGCTAATTCTCTTTCGATTGCATATCCGAGAATAATCGATACTTGCTGTTTTATAACGGTACAAAGCTGACTCGTTATTGGCTGAACACCTGTAAGCTGAGTTGTCATTGGCTGAAAACACCTGAACTTTAATGAGTACGTGTACTTTAATGACATGCATTAAAGGACTGCTACCAGGTGTATGATTACTACATTTCGGCATGGTCGAGCATAAAATTTATTTAGCTTTAAATTATGGATCATATGAGTTTTGACAATGACCTTTGAATCATGAGTGTTCTGAGAGTGCTCCATTTGGAACATGTGAGTTTAGAAAGTGACCATTCGGGATCATGTGGGATTTCACAGTAACAAATTAAAATAGGGTAAATTAGGATCTGTTGGACAGTCGGGCATGTTGGACACTTTGTACTTTAACGTGTTACCTCGCCACTTGTGGGCACCGCATTCTGCTACAAGTCAATGACGGAAGTAGCCACGAGTGGGGCTACTTCCGTCACTGACTTGTAGCAGAATGTGGTGCCCACAAGTGGCGAGGTAACATGTTAAAATACAAAGTGTCCAACATGCCTGACTGTCCAACAGACCCTAATTTACCTTATTACACAATAACATTAACTCAAGCATATTTTAAAATTCAATGTAAAAGAATAGGTGTCCGATTATTAAATTCTTCAGATGAGTATATTTTACAAAATAGGCCTAATATAGTACAATACAAATTAAAGGGTCCAGTCAGAGAGAAGGATAAGTCACAAATCTTGGAATAGGGAAATTAGGTATTCTCAAAACAGTCTGAGAATTTATTATGGAAATTTAAATACTAGTGGACTAAGCTATTGCCAGAGTTATTGCAATTATGACACAACATTCTAGAGACGAGAAAAAAAACTAAATTTTCTTAGAAAAGCGGGTTCTCCCCTTATTTGAGTCGAACCCTCAATTTACAACCTACAAAAGAATTACTGATTATAAATTTTATCAAAAGTCAAATTTTTGTTACTACGTTCCTTTATGTCACTAAATCAATAACTGCTTCCATCAATTCGCACATATGTTCAGTATTGTCCAATTGATTATTATTCACGGCACCATCAATGACATACATGTAGAACTTGGATATATTATAAATGTGATAAAACACTCGGCCCTGCTTAATTTACCAATACATCAGTAGGAGCCAACCAGAATCAGAAAATAATATTAACCTTGCTAATTTGGCCTGGTTTCTTTTCGTTATTTCTGGAGCTGCTGTACATTTCCGTGATCGTCCTCGCTCTCCAACCGGTGATACGTTCTCTTCCATAATACAGTATTACGTTTACAAAATGCTCAATTACAGCCGCTAAACTGATATTTATAAAAATAACAAGGCACATGTAAGATACTAATCCACAACCCTATTCTAGACAACGAGAAGTGGAGAAGTGGGAGGGAAATACTGATCGGTGATTGGCCGAGAAGCGCTATACAACAGAACTCACAAGATCCAGTGGATCATGAGACTTTTGACAGAAACCAGAACGTTTGTCGCCTATTTACACAAGCATCATATACGAAATGTGAAAAATTAACTTCTGAATCGTGTTCTACGCAGATAACCGCATGGGAATATAAAGGTATCTCAATTTTTCATTTTTTGGAGCATATGAGTTATGACTCTAAGCGACTCATTTCTTCATTTGTAACAACCTCAAGAAGTAGAGTACCCTTCTCATTCTTCTGAACACCTGTGAACGAAGGTAGGTATAATCTTTCAAACGCTGAGAGTTTTATGTATCTAATCAAGAATAGAAAAATCCAAGCTGGGTCAACATTTAAATAATTCACCATTGTATTATCTCTCTTATTATCTCTATTATTCTTATCTTAAAATATATATTCTAAATTAAAGATTTGACAACGAAAATTATACATGAATAGGCTTGCAAAATTTCATTAAATATCTTAAGTACTTTTCGAGTTTAACAGGTAAGCGCGCAGCGGCTGAACAAAATAATACACAAATTTTTACATAAAAAACTATCAAGTTTACAGAAACATTAAAATTGCTTAGTGATGTATAGATAGTGTATATTAAACATGCCTATTTTTATTTCCAAAGAACCTATAGATTCTGAGGGGGAAAATGTTCAAATTTAGTAAAACTGTACTAGCCAATAATGTATTTACCCCTCACAAAGAAATAAGGTGTCTGGAAAAGTAATATTCGAACACTAACTTTTCAGGAATTTAAGACAATTTGAAATTTCGTTAGTTTTTTTTTAATTGTTTGCTTCTACATAGATGTTTATTAATTTAATATTTAAATTACTTTATTGCATACATTTGAGAACAATGAGAATTTGTATTTCTTACTCATATATACATGATTACTCATATAAATCATTTTATTTATTTAAATTATTTTTACACTCAGCGCATAATAACAGAGCGAGGTGACTCATGCGTTCCGCATGGGACTCATATTCAGGAGGTCCGTGGTTCGATTCCTGAACCGACCAAATTGACTGTGTTTTTCCGTGGTTTTGCACAGTTATTTAGGCAAATAAATGCCGAGTTGGAATTTTCATTGCCACGGTCCATTTCCCTTTCCATTTCTTGTAGAAAAATAATTTAGTTTTCATATCATTCCGCAATATCTCTGCTAGGATTCATTCCTCAAGAGCGACAGAGGGGGTGAGGGGTCACATGTTGCCGGTGGGCTGGTACATCTCATCCTCATTCATCCCATAAATTCGGAGTGTACAATAGGCCTCAGTATGGCCTACGTGCAAGGGGTCATCCCTGCCCCTAGCCACCGTTACCTAACCTAACCTAGTGCATATTAATTTCATAACTTATCCAGGCGCAACTTTTATTCAGCTATGTATTAAAATACATAATTACAATGAATTTAAAAAAACTCGAAATTTTTTGATACCATGCTACTGTGGTTTGTGTAAAGATATACATTTCTTCAGGAGGGACTGAGAAAAACTATGAGTTGGAAACTCATATCTCTCGAACAAACCAGCACGCTATCTTCGGTTTATTCCCCCGAGTATAATAAAAACAAAACATTCTTATAAGAATTCCAAGTATATTCTATGGGCGCACAGTTATACAGGGCATTGAGTCCAGTCTCTGAATAAATAAAACCATAAGTGCCAGGTAATATCTCAAAACTGTTTCACAAATACTGGATTTTAATATTTTATTGTGCTGTACTTTTATAGCCCTTGTTTCTTTCGTCTGTAAATCTGCAAGAGGGTAATATTGCACCCTTAGGAGCGACGACATATTTCGTCCCAAGCATTTCTTTCCCAGTTCTCCCCTACAGCGATGTTAAACACACCCAAGTACCAGTATAACGATAGTGAAGTTATGTTTCCTAGAGACAAAGGACGGGGCTTTTAGTAGAAAGCATTCTCCCGTAGGAGCCTAGCACAATAACCGGTGGCATGCAACGTGCCAATACGCCATGCCATGTCTTTTATAGAGTTATTTACCACATGCGATGACGTGTATGGAGGTGGAAGTCCCTTCTCTGCATAACTGGAGCGAGAGGAATGAGGCAGCAACCTTTGATACAAAGATAAATTGCTCCACGCTGCAATGTGGCTCAGGCTGTCTTGCCTCCGGCAGATTGGAGTGGAATGCTCATCCCCGAGTCAAGTATTGGCAGAAGCAAGTGTAATGAAATACGGCCCAAGCTCAAGATATAAAGCTCATGGAATTATGGAAAGGAAGCCACGTGCGGCAAGTAGTTCGATGTACACGTGTACACAATATCCTTCTAGCAAAGCATCAGCTTTCTTGCCAGAGTTTTGGCTTATATTGAAGCAATGGAAATTGTGGTGGGAAATTTGAAGCGGTGAGATCAATAACCATTCAAGTCCACTTCTGGTCATTCATTTTTTGCAAATTTGAAATTAAATTTTGGATATTTTCACAAGTGTTATGACTTTAAAAGTTGGTATACTACTCTATCTTGATCTCTAAAACAACCAGAAATATTACGTGCAAAAAAATAATAATTAGGTAAGAAATAAAAAAAAAAAGTTATTTGCACTTTTCTCGAAACTTGTTAAAATGGATTTGAATGGTTATTGATCTCATCGCTTCAATTATGTTGTATTAAATTTCTTTGGTGAGTAGTGTTCCTTTTGACATAATTCCACCATTTTGATGATGCTGTTTTTCAGTGATTATGATTAAGATGAAACAGTAACTACTATCCATTATGTAAAGAGAGTAATTTATTGAGTGAAAATAAAAGTTAGAAATAAAATAATATTTATGTAAATATTTCTATTCTGTTTATGGTACAGTATCTACCACTCGTTTACTTTGGAAATTTATATTCTTTTTCATTCAGTATATTCATATTCGTTGTTATGCAATTTTCCAGACAGACTTTAAAATAACCTACATACAAAATTAAATTGTTTCATTTTAATTTAGTCAAAAGTCACTTTATAAATATGTCCATTTAAATTTATCTCAGAGACAACGAAGTCCTTCTGGGGAAAATCTAGACATTTTAAATATTTAAAGAATTGATCACGCGGCCTTGAAACTTATTAGCTAGTCACAAGGGACTTTACTACGCAGGCGTGAAGTGTCACTCATCCGTAGGGCAACTCAGTCAGCACTATGGCGTCGTTGATTGAACTTGCATACCACGTGAGAAGTCTTATTACAGTACGATTATTTACTCCTGACAGTCGGCGGAGATGTGCTCCAAGAGATGTTTGGTTTAGTCATTCGCTTACCTTCGGAGCGATCGGATGTCATACGTGCGGTAGAGCGGTATGTTTCTAGTACAATTAAGCTGCTGCATTCCTTTACCGACCGCTCGCCCTTAACTCTACTCCGGAGCTCTCCCCACTACTCCTATTACTTCCCCTCTTACGCGTCGCTGAGCTGTCAGAACTAAATAATCGGTCTGTACTTGAGTGATTACGTCAGTACATCAATGCATCAAGTTTGCTTCCAACTTAAACATCCGACTATGGAAATTATTCATATAATTAAAAGGATTTTCGAGGATAATTCAAAGCCCAAATAACATTGTGGTAGGCTTACCCTTTTTTAAAAGTTTGCCGGGACTCTCTTGAAAGCGAATGACGTTTCGGAAGGTTTTCGAGAAGCATGAAACCGAAAAAATATAAAGGTGTGAGGGTTGCAATCAATGAAAACCGACTGATGGGAATGCAAGAAAATTAGAAGAAAACTTGAATATTCCTCGGACTACTGTTTCAGATATTTTGATGGAGGATATTTGGTCACGTGGTAATTACTGACTTCACAGTGTCTCCATGTCTCGTATAGAATTCTTAACAGAACATCGTCATCATTAGAGTTCTCAGCGGTCCTACAGACCCGATTTCGTTTGCTGTTTGTTGTGGCTCTGTCCACAGCTACAATTGCCGTTGAAAGGGAGGACATTGTAGGCTATGGAGAAGACTAAGTAATACGCGAGAAGGCCGCTGAAGACGATCCCGAAAGAGGGCTTTGCAGACTGTTTTGAAAAAGTGGAACGGTCATTGAGATAAGTGTGTGGGATCACGAGATAAGTAGTTACAAGGAAATTACGACGCCACTGTCCTGCTGTCCTAGGTAGGCCAATTTTCTTAAACACAAAATGGCCGAATACTTTCTTGACAGATTCGTGTCATACAAATACCTACGTCAAAATCTGATATTGTAATGTAGCATTTTTTGCAGTACCTTAATTAAGATTTGCGTCTAAATTGTTTTTGTTTGTAATACAAATTGTAACTCCAGAAATGAAATAAAACAAATTGAATAATGTAATAGCATTCTGGACACAACATTAATAATATTGTCGCATATGACTGCGAGTGTGATGATAGAATATGTAGCAGTAGAGGAATTTTAATTACGAGATTCCTGGAATGAATAGTTTCACCCTGACTGAAGCCAAGCACATAAGACGCGTCAAGTGTTTTGCTCCAGTCTAAAATGCACTAATGCAGCACCGCCAGAATGCGGAGGAATTAAAATGTGCATGCCTCCAGCAATTAAATAGGCGGATATCAAAGAAGAGACATGCAGTTGGAATTGTAGTTATTTGTGACTGCTGTAAACTTGTAGAATAGAAATGACCGCAACCTTCTGTACATGCTGATACACATAAGGATTTATATCAGAACACTGTCGAACATATAGGGTGTAATTTAATATTATACTGTATAACTGTTTATTATTTTATTACTTACTGACTCTGTAGTTTGGATTAATTCATATAATTAAGGCTCAATATCTGGGCACATGCATAAAACAGTTTTCAAAATTCTAGTTTTTGAGGTAAGATAATGTGACAAATTAAATTATACTGTATAGGCCGTATAACTCAAATAATAATCGCAAATGAGACTTAGGTATACTATTGTATAATTCTCGCAACCAAAAACGTTCTGCAAACACATGCTTTACTGCCTTCTCATGCATTTCATGCTGTCACAAATACCTTTAACAACATGACAGAAGCGGTAGCTAGTCCTTAGATAAAAAAAATACACATTAGAATGAAGATATAATATAATATTATGTAAATATTGTTACGAAAGATATTATTAAACGTCTAAAAATGGCAGAGTGAAACTCTTTATGTAATCGACGAAGAAAAAAATGTAGAACCTGAAATGATTTATATTAATCCGTGGTGGACAGACTTGTAATAAATATTGGTGGTTCATGCTCCACAGAGGAGAGTCAAATTAACACAGACTTCGAAGACTTACTTACTTACAAATGGTTTTTAAGAAACCAGCAGGTTCATTGCCGCTCTTAAATAAGCCCACCATCGGTCCCTATCCTGTGCAAGATTAATCCAGTCTCTATCATCATATCCTACGTCCCTCAAATTCATTTTAATATTATCTTCCCATCTACGTCTCGGCCTCCCCAAAGGTCTTTTACCCTCCGGTCCCGCAACTAACACACTATATGCATTTCTGGATTCGCCATACGTGCTACATGCCCAGCCCATTTCAAACGTCTGGATTTAATGTTCCTAATTATGTTAGGTGAAGAAAACAATGCGTGCAATTCTGTGTTGTGTAACTTTCTCCATTCTCCTGTAACTTCATCCCTCTTAGCCCCAAGTATTTTCCTAAGAACCTTATTCTCAAACACCCTTAATTTCTGTTCCTCTCTCAAAGTGAGAGTCCAAGTTTCACAACCATACAGAACAACCGGTAATAAAACTGTTTTATAAATTCTAACTTTCAGATATTTTGACAGCAGACTAGATGACAAAAGCTTTTCAACCGAATAATAATAGGCATTTTTTCATATTTATTGTGCGTTTAATTTCCTTCCGAGTGTAATTTATATTTGTTACAGTTGCTCCAAGAAGGATAAATCTCGAATTTTTATGTTTCCATTTCGTACAATATTCTGGTCACGAGACATAATCATATACTTTGTCTTTTCGGGATTTACTTCCAAACCTAGACTTGGAAGACATCATTCCATTATCTGACAGTGACCCTCAATGTAAATAATGTTAACGTGATCAATTTAGAATAATTGTTAGTTATGATTATATTAATTTCACACCGATCATAGTTTAATTTCCTTGTGAGCCATTTTAATTATACGGTACTCGTACCTTGCTACATGGTACTTGAAAATAGGAACAGTATCCCGCTCTATTTCTTCAAACGAAGCTGTCGCATCACTTGCGGACGAGTATAATTTGTTTGGTTGACATCTAGGCCCTATTGCACAAAAGTACGGTCTAATAAATTATTAGTTATTAGTAAAAAAAAGTTCTTGTATAGTATGGAGTTGTAACTGTCTGTTCCACAAAATAATGTACTACAGTTGTACAGTATTAGCAAAAAATTATGTGACGCCATATAAGTGTATGGTGGAGGAACAGCTGTTTGCCATAGGACGTAGTAGGCTCTTTGAATTAGGTTATGTCCACCTCCTTGGTAATAAATTCGTATTTAAGAATGAAAGGATGGATTATTATTGTTCCCACAATACTTGTCTGAATTGTTTTTATTAGGAATAATAGTAATCTAAATACTGTATCATATGTTTGTCAATATTTAAACACAATCTACCACATTGAGATAACCGTCGTAATTTTCGGCGTGTCACAACACTAATTTCAGTCGAGAGATGATGCAAGTATCGATTTTTCCATATGCTAGAGATAATTTGTTAGTATTATTTCGTAAAGAAGAAAAATATGACAAAACTGTGTCAAAAGAGACGAAATAGGAGTAGGATCGTAATTTTTATCCATATTCATACAAAATCTAATAAACACTTATTCCTATGGCGTTGTACTTCCATAGCGTGGACGGTTTTCGTGTAAATTTAATTTAAAAGTCACTAATTTTAAGCCACTGAACGATGCGAATAGCTTGCAACATTGTTGCCAGAGGGGAAGATGAGAGATAACTAAAACGGACAGACCTGAGTTCATTGACTTCTTACATCTGTGTTACGAGAAGAAAGAGCAATGTGTTGGCGGCGATGTTGCCGGAGTGCTGAAACTTCCAACTTAATTTTCTAATTAACCAGCATGATTATAAGTTTGGATTTAAATTCCTAGTAGCCATACAAAATAAAAGCATTCTAGTTAAGTTGTGTCAGTATATCGTCGAGCTTACTTAACTAAAGAAAAACGTTTACATTGTGTTATATGGAACTCACAATCAGCTGCTCATACAAAGTATGGTTTTCAGAAAGCATTCTGAAATCAACGTTGAGTAGCATTAGTAAGCAGCTCACTGAGTGGCTGGAAAATCTTGAAGAAAAGATGTGAGCACACAGATTTTGATGCTGCGGAATTTAGCTGAGTAGAAATCGCATTGAAGTGAATGCCACCACCTCCCGTTAGCAATGAGGATACGAACCCACGATGGCTGTAGTCTGCACGGATGAAAGACTCGCTAGATCTTAAAGGAGAAGAGAGGAAGTGGAGAAAATAGAAAGAGAGTAAGAGAGGGAGATATGGAATTACCTCTATTCTCACATTCAGCGAGGCAGGCAGGCAATCCCACCGCCAAGCCATGTGGCTTGAGATACCCTTCTCCATATAATCATACACTGCAGTGCGACCCATACATTAGCCAGTCTCTGCTTTAGACTGTCCCGCCAAACCCCTTCCCCACAAAGTCCTCAGGCAATTATCAAAGGCAGAATAAAATTCCGGAGGGCGTGAATACATCAAGAGATTAAAATATCCAATGTATTACCCACTTCTCTTATAGGCTATTATACATACAAATTTAACTCTATAATTCATTAACCTCAACGTCACGGGAGATCTGACATATGCCCTGTGAGAAAGGTGTCAGACCTCAAAAAAAGATTAAGATGACTATTACACTTTTACTATGTCATACTACTTTTGACCAATAAAACGGTACGAAAGCACGTATTTCAACCAATCATGGCTGCTTATCGCACAATTTTATCGCGTCCCTAGCATTTGTTTAGTTTTATCGCGTCCCTAGCATGTGTTTAATTTTATCGCGTCCCTAGCATTGTTTCTTTGTTTGCCAATATTTCAAATTGCACTGGTCTGGACGTCTGGACAAACCACTCCAGTCGATGCACAGCACTTTCAAATATGACTCGCATTGGCATTCAAGAACAAGAATTAGGTAATAAATATCATATATTATGAAGAGCACCGTTCGGAAATCCTGAATAAGTTGAGGGATACACCATGTACATCAACGTGTTCACTTCTTTTACTCACACTTCCAATATAACATCAACTGAACTACCAACGACTAAAACATTCAGATTTGAAAATTGTACTTTCTTTTCAAAGTATTCATGTTTATTTTTTATTTCATCATCGTTTATTAAAACGTTTCTTGTTTATTTCATCATCCCTAATTAAAACTTTTCTAACACTTGTTTATATTATTTAGGTTATGTTTGTTATAGCTTCTGCTATATGATATTATGGATAGTCACATATCAGAGATTGTTTAATACTAAGATTTATTGAAAATCATCTGTCAAGTGACGTTGATTACTGGGATCCACATGATTCAAGTGGAATGCAAATGTTTTAATAAAAATGAAACTGAATCAACAAAGCCTTCTTGACTAGTAACCGTCCACAGAGTTCAATGAAGATTCCATAGTTGGGACAACTGATAACAAGAAACTGTAATTATAAAACACTACTGCTATCTAGCGTAATGTTGAGATGGTATAATAATACATTTGAAGGCAGTTGTATTTTCGTAAGCCAATTAATATTTTATTGTATTGGAGTACTTTGTTAATTCTAATCTTTATATACTTTCTTCTAATCGTGTAATAGTCAATTAAATCCCACTCGAGTTTTGATTTTCTCTAAATAAATCAAAACCTCTAGTGAGATTACTGTTGATAAAATTATAAGATAGATGTAAGCGCTTCTTTAAAGAAAACAAAAACAAATTGTATAAGAAGAAAGCAATAAAGGACAAGTATGTACAGAAGGAAGCTATAAAGAAACGAGAGAAAATTTAATTAGGATAAACGAATCAGAAAAAGGAACAAAGAAGTAAAGGAGGAAAACAAGTAAGACAAATAATAAGAAAGGAAGACGTTAGTAAAAAGTTTGAATACATGAACCAAAGAAATAAAGATGACAAGAAAGGAGGGAGAGAGACCACCGATATGGAATAGTGGTTAGCATGTCTGACTACGTAACTAAAGAGCTCGACTTGGAGATCTGATGGGACAATTCTCAACCAATTCTGCTTGTTTGAATTATTGAGATTATTTCCCTTCTGTTATTGTACTCTGATGTTCAAAGATATCTGGTCGATATTGATCGATAATTTGTTCGTGTAAGTGTGGCTTCTGTAGTTATTACTTATATGAATAGATGGCGAAGATAATAGGCCTACCAGAAACATGTTCATGTAAATATTAACATACGATCGTTATGTTAGAGAAAACAGTTAAAATTCCATATTCATTGAATAAGGGCTTAAAGTGTTCACTTGGACCAAAACCCTTAATTGTACGCACAGCGCTTATCTGGAGAAGAAGAAGAAGAAGAACAAGAAGAAGAACATATTTTACAATGACTCTACTCTATAACAGCAAATTAAATTCCATAATTCAAATGAGACTTGAAGAAACCATGACAGGTTTTATTAAGGCACTGCCAGAAACTAATAGTTTCAATCCTCTTAGTAAGTAAATGACGTATGACCGCCGAGACCACCGAGGACGGCCCGTGTTGGTGTTCGAGAAGATATTCATAATATTTCATGACAAGGCTTAGGATCCGGGACACTTTAGCAACCAATGTACGCGCAACTTGACTATAGAGTTCCTTGAACATAGTAGACAGACATACTGTGAATGTAAACAACGATGTCAATGTGCTGCGTTATATTCAACAGTTAATAGTATAATCTAGTGACGGTGGAAAGTGAGTAGTAGTAGTAGTAGTAGGTTATTTTACGACGCTTTATCAACATCTTAGATTATTTGGCGTCTGAATGAGATGAAGATGACAACGCCGGTGAAATGAGTCCGCGGTCCAGCGCCGATAGTGAACCAGCATTTGCTCATATTGGGTTGAGGGAAAACCATGGAAAAAACCTCAACCAGGTAACTTGCCCAGACCGGGATTCGAACCCTGGCCACCTGGTTTCGCAGCCAGACGCGCTAACCGTTATTCCACAGATGTGGACGTGGAAAATGAAGTAGGATACATACCTCAAGTATTCATGTCCCTCGACGACGTTGAAGGCGTTAGCGTTACAATGAACAACCATGTACAGTACATACTTAAAACTAGTTAAGAAAACTGTTCACTATGAATTGAAAATACACTGTGATGGCCTGAGTTCGTTTCGTAGGGAGAGGCGGAAGAATATTGTATCTCTGATCACGAACCGGATTCTACACTAACGCACAGGTAAAGAAAACTCAACGCGCCACCTCACTCCATCTGTACTCCGTTGGACTGTAACGTCACTTCATTTTTAAGTTGTCTCAGATCCTAAGCCTGCTCATGACCTTTACAGAATTTCCTGTGTCGGCGAAATGATCTCTCAGAATATTGAATGTCTTTTTAATGGAAATCACATAGAGCATCCCTCTATGTTGATGAACAAATACTTATATATCCGAATATATCAATTTTAGGGGACATTTTATTTGACTTTTTTCTTCTTTAGAAGAATACTACCATCTCTCAGAATACTGAATGTTTCTTTTTTAATGGAAATCACATTGAACATCTGCTATGATGTTGTCGAACAGGTAAGATATTAGACTCTACTAATTTTAGGACTCACATTTATTAGTTTCTTCTTGTTTTCATGGATACTACAACCTTTAAAAATATTGATTTTTTTAACACACTACATAATATGTTGATTTATTCAGACAGTTGTCATATGCTGATGCTTTTCGCAATTTTCGTACCGGTAACCATAAAGTAAAAGCTTAAAAGTGTTATGCTCAATATTTTACATATTCTGAATTAAACTTGTAGGCCTACAACTTAGATTCTTCTCTAGAGTTGAACTGACATAGCACGATGTTCATCACTTGTATCTTTTTGATGTTGTGGTTACGTAAGCAAAGTATACTCCTTTCTTTATCCATGTCTACTAATGCCCAGGAGCTCGCTTTGTCTTCCCTTCATGCTTCTTCATGGTTTGTAAACAGATTTCATTGTGTTTGTGGATAAAAGTGGATACATCATGTTTAAACGGCTATTAAAACATGAATTCAGAAAAGTATTGTTAATACAAATATTTCACCAGTCTGGTAAATGACTCTTGAATGGGACGCAGAGCTCCATGGAAACATGTCATGATATTTTAAATGACTGCCAGCAGGTATATACGCTAATTATTTTCATTAATTAAATTTATATCAAGTACTACAAAGGCCGGAGTATAACATATCCCTGTTAATCAATTCGTGCTTTCCTGTTATCACAAAAAAAAACCTAGGTAAACAGAATTTATACGCTGGAATACTGCGTGTTTTTCGATTACAAAAGTGAGATGTGTGCTTGTACTGGATTTTGTGTCAATGGAATTCACTAACACGTTTGAAGTTAAATATAAATTTCAGAATGATGTGACTTTTATCCATCTGGGAAGACAACGAATTATACATCTTGATTACACAACTTTTAACACTGTATCACTTCGGAATATATATGATAAGAACTTTGTTGTGTTAAATTTTAACGTACCTTGTTAACATGTTTCGACCTATTTTCGGTCATCTTCGGAACTGGTCGTTGTTGGCCTTGGCTCCTCTTGTTTCCTGTGTGGGTGCGTTCGTAGTGTAGAGTCAAAGAATGTATGTGTTTTGAAATTGAGTATTTTAGTACCGGAACTATTATTTTAATTTAGTTTTTTTAAATGTCTTAATTGCTTTGCTCCAGCCAGCCCTACACACCCCAACGATATTCTCAACACACAACTCAATTTCAAAACACATACACTCTTTGACTCTACACTACGAACGCACCCACACAGGAAACAAGAGGTGCCAAGACCAACAACGACCAGTTCCGAAGATGACCGAAAATAGGCCGAAACATGTTAACAAGGTACGTTAAAATGTAACACAACAAAGTTCTTATCATACATATTCCGACAACGAATTAGTTAAAGATATCAGGAGCTTCTAAACTTGCAGAATTCAAGGGAATGTGAAAAGAAAACTTAAACAGGTAAGATATTAATAATTTTATTACTCATCTTCATTACCCTCTTATCTTGTTTTCATGAATACTCTCAAAATATTGAATGTTTTTAAACACTCTGAAGAGTTTGCTGATTGCTTCTGTACTAAATGAAAATTCTGCCGTGTTTCGAAGTTCATGTCTTGCTCTGAAACCGTTGTCGTCTACGATAGTCTAGCTCAGAGGTCGTCAGCGCAGAGCACCCTGGGACTAGCGTCTCTTACCCGCGGAAAACACAGTGCACCATGGTGCACTCGTAGCTGCTAGCGGTATGCTCTCTATCTCTTCCTGCTGCACGACGGGGCACACGGGACGGCACCGCTTACCCTTTGCACATTTCAGCGACTGTTGACGACCACTAGGCCTAGCTGTTGAATTCGATTTTGCACGTTCAGTCACTGGCGCAGGCGATAAAATTCTTCACTTAACTTTCGCCGGGTGGGACGTAAAGCTGAGAGGCCCCAGTAGAAGATTTAAGAATTGTAAAAGAACTCTGTCCCTGAAACAGGACACCAGGTAAATTTTGCAGTTCATTTTTTTTTTCACTTAGAAATGTGAAATTAGCACAATGGACCAATATTAGTGGCCTAAGTTTGGTTCTTCCTCACTCTCCATGTCTAATTTGTGCCACATAGGCCTACTCAAACCACAGTCGAGCCATTACGCATATAATTCTCAAGTTGAAGGGTTGAGATGGGTAGAATCCATAGTAATAGATTTTCAACCCAGCAGATGCCACAAAGACTTATTATAGTCACCAGATATTACATACCATCCCAGAATGTAAGCTAGTCTTGTTAACTTGATGAATTGCAAGCAATTCCGTAAACAACTTCGCATGTCAGTAGGACTTGTCAATACTACTACTGCTCCTGCTACTACTGTTACTATTTACTATTGTTACCATTACCGCCGCCTCTACTACTGCTACTGCTACTACTGTTACTATTTACTAGTGTTACCATTACCGCCGCCTCTACTTCTGTTGCTGCTACTACCACTATTACTAATACTACTATCACCACCATCACTCAAACTACAACCACAATTACTACAACTACAACTACAACTGCTAGTATTGCTACTATTACAAGTAATACTACAGCAACTACTACACTACTAGATCTACTATTATTACTACTACTACCACTTCAGCTGTTACTGCTACTATTACAATACCATCATCACCATTATTCAGTTCACTCAGATAGTTTTTTCCTTCATGGTAGGTATGATGTATAGAAAATTTATTATCTTTATTACTATCATTTTTATTATTATTATTATTATTATTATTATTATTATTATTATTATTATTATGATGATCACCTATTACTATTGGTCTTAGTTCAGACTAAATGATGGATGAAACCTGCATTATCTTAATCTCTTATTTCAAATTCTATATACAATCCGATCTATGATAGGACTATACATATTTTCTATGGACAGCATTTTAAATAAATCTAAGCTAGTCTGGTGTGTTATACAATGGCAATATTTTATGTCCTCACTTATTTCCAGCTCTCTTAATAAAGCGTTAGTTCACCTAGTAAACTTTTTTAAAGTCATATTTCGAGTCTGTTATTACAGATACAAGTTGCTTTATGTTTAGATTAATTTCTTATATATATTTTCTTCATGCTTGGACTAACTCTTCTTCTGTTGCATTTCCTTTAAGTGCAATGACATCGAGCAAATATTCTTATATAGCTATAGAGACATCCTTCGTAGCTCCGCGGGTGAACATTACCAATTCTACTGTATCAATATCTGTGTTTCTGGCTAAAGCGAGAGAATAGACCACAGTTTGATGCACCTCTGATATTTCTCGTTCAGCTTGTATACCAATATACCTTAACCTCCTTTGAAATAATCCACACGGACAATATAAACGTTAAAAACATCAGATTATTCTGGACAAATAATTTTAGCAACTTTATTCAGACATGTTTTAATGAGCACTTCAAAAATTCTGCGAATTCTAAAGCACTAACCTGCATAGAGTTCCTTTTACTCATATCTTGTTTCATCGTATTTTAGTACCGGAACTATTATTTTCATTTAGTTCTTTTTTAATGTTTTAATTGCTTTGCTCCGTCCAGCTCTAACAAAAGAAAAGTATTTTTATCCTTATTTTCCTAATGTATACATTCCCGTTTACAACTACATTGGATATGTTCATGTTTAACTATGATTTCATGATAACCATTATGACATGTCGTAATATCGCTCGATGTTTGGTTTATAAGTGCCTATCAGAATTTCAGAACACAAGAGGCGTCTTTATTGTCATCATGTGCACAACAAATACTGTTCCTCCCATTCTTCCGTCTTCGTTTCCTAACAGACGTAGGTTTTGAGAAAGAAGCAATCTAAATCTAAGCAGGTAACCCGCCACTGATAGATACCTGTGTACTGGAGTTGTAGGGGAGTTGGATGAAAGGGAGGGGGTGAAACAAAGACAGTTTACTGCGCTGAACCTGCGACGTCACTATTGCCAGTAATCATGATTCCATTTTTTCCGATTCCTGGTCTAAGATAACACCAAACATTACATTGGCAAAGCACATATCTCAGGAGTCGTCATCTGAGTGCACTATGGTGCAAATATAGTTTGCTCGTTAGCTCAGTTCTAACCCCTAGACATCAACTGTGCAGCAGGAGTTGGGGGAAGGATTCAGGTGATGGCAGTGGCGTCCTTTCACTTCTTCAACCCTTTTAATCAGTATCTAATAATTATAATAAAAATAAACACGGAAGAAGCATGTACAGTACTTAATTTATTTTAAGAGGAACTGTGTAATAAGTAAATCAATTTTCAGTTTAAGACAAGAAACAAATTGTATTTTTCCGTTATGTATTGTAACGGTTTTGAAAGCAAATATATTTATTTATATATTTATATTTTACAAAATATGAAACAAATCGAATCCATTAGTAATATTTAAATCATGTCATCCTATTCCTTTGTTCAAGTGTCGTCAATAAAATAAAATGAATTATCCATTTTTTTACCTGACACTATATATCATAAAATAAATTATTTTATTACAATGTAAATAAAAAATTATTAAAATTATTTTCGCTGATCATTAGCATTAGTTTTCCTGGATTTTTTAATTCGTTTTTCCTTCAGTAACGGTTAAATGTTAAGTGTCAATACTCGTGTAGAACACAATTGAAGAAGGCATTTTAAATTACAGTACGGTCAGAAAGTTGGCTTCTGTGATGGGATGCGTTCGCTTGGCTCGACATACTACACACTACTACCTCCTCAGCCAGCGTCTCGGTGCTCCGAACTAATATGCAGGCCAGTTGACGATGGCTGACATATCTCCTTACACCAGCTATAGTCAAACTCAGATATGAATTTCGCGCAAAATTAAAGCTGCGTGGACCTGCCGGTGCGTAAACCACGACCGGCATTATTTATAATAGCCATTATTATTGCTATTATATTGGTTTTGAAACTATTTAAATAAACGAGATGCGATCATTAACTAAATTGTTATGTTTGATAGGTCAGCTATGTTAAAAATGTAATTACATGCATATATAATTAATTCAATGAAGTGTTGATATTTATAACTTGCCAGCGAGGTGTTTTAATACGATGTATTGTGATTTACCAAAGTAATAGGTTTCAAATTTTGTTAAGCACCATTACAGTAGTCTGTAAAATCACTCAGTAATTAACACGTTCATTTTAATTTACATGGTGATTTGGTTCGTTAACATGAAAGGTCTGTGTGAATATTACAATAGAAGTGTGTATGTAGATTTCAATTAAACTGCTTTGTACAATTTAATGTCCATGGTATGGGGAGGTTTGTGTCACAAGTAAGCGGCTATATCTATTTCGTTCTCCAAAGTGCTTGGTGCATTATTACGGACCCCTTTTAGCATAAAAAATAACCATATAAGCACACATTCTACCACATGACTAAAAAGTGTTCTCATATCTACCAAATGTTTAACACAGAACTGATTTAGTATTTGTGAATATAATTTTATTATGCGTGGTTGTAATTGTCACAGATATACAATGTTTGCAAATTAATGATGATGATGATGACAACGACGACGACAACGACGACGGTCATAGGACTGATGAATAAGGTGCACTGTTTTACATTAAAAATGATATTTAATGTCTGTAGTCTTATGTGTGTGTTATACGGGTGATTCACGAGGATTTACCGTCACTTACGGAGCTTATTTCCAAAGATATTCTGAGCAAAAATTGCCACATAAACATTTGTCCTAACGCAATATTTTCAAAGTTACATTAATTTGAAGTTGTTAGTAAAATATATTTTTTCTTTTGTTTTACGGTTAAAAAAATATTACAAATAGAGAATGAACTATTCAGAAGTATCATTTCTTTAAGTGGCTAGTATTCTAAAGCTAAAAATGTGTTGTTAATTGCTTTTTGCAGATTTTATTTTTCAATTTTTAACTAAAAATGACATCATTCTTACGAACTTATCACAAATTGTCACAAATCATACGACTTTACCTAGGAACTTGATTATTTACAGTTTAATTATGCATCCTAATGTACAGTGTTAAAGAATTTATAAGAGCGGCGTGATTTGTAACAATTACTGTAGTGATAAATGCTCAACAAAATGTAATTTTGTATAATTTCGAGGGAAAAATTGTTCCGGAGCCGGGTATCGAACCCGGGATCTTTGGTTTAACGTACCAACGCTCTACCACTGAGCTACTCGGGAACTCTAACCGACACCGATCCAATTTTTCCCTCTATATCCACAGACCTCAAAGTGGGCTGACAACCGTCAAGCAACCAACTTCGAGTGCACACTAACTCCGTGTGACTTAAATTGTGGTTTTCTGTTCACGAACAGTGACGTGTATTATACAAATCAAGATTTTCAGGTATAACTCCTTGTAAAGTTGATTTGAATAATTTCGAGGGAAAAATTGTTCCGGAGCCGGGTATCGAACCCGGGACCTTTGGTTTAACGTACCAACGCTCTACCACTGAGCTACTCGGAAACTCTAACCGACACCGATCCAATTTTTCCCTCTATATCCACAGACCTCAAAGTGGGCTGACAACCGTCAAGCAACCAACTTCGAGTGCACACTAACTCCGTGTGACTTAAAATCTTGATTTGCATAATACACGTCACTGTTCGTTAACAGAAAACCACAATTTAAGTCACACGGAGTTAGTGTGCACTCGAAGTTGGTTGCTTGACGGTTGTCAGCCCACTTTGAGGTCTGTGGATATAGAGGGAAAAATTGGATCGGTGTAGGTTAGAGTTCCCGAGTAGTTCAGTGGTAGAGCGTTGGTACCTTAAACCAAAGGTCCCGGGTTCGATACCCGGCTCCGGAACAATTTTTCCCTCGAAATTATTCAAATCAACTTTACAGGGAGTTATACCTGAAAATCTTTATTTGTGTAATTTTGTAGTTAAAAATCGAAAAAAAAAAAAATATATATATATATATATATATATATATGTACAAAGCAACTATGGAATTCACAACACATTTTTATTTTCAGAATACTAGCTAATTAAAGAAATGATACTCCTGAATAGTTCATTCTTTATCTGTAATATTCTTTTACCCTTAAAAACTAAAAAAAAAAAAATGGTATTTTACAAACAACTTCCAATTAGTGTAATTCTCAAAATATTCAGATTAGGACAAATGTTTACATGACATTTCTTGCTCAGAATGCCTTCGGAAATAAGCTCCGTAAGGGACGGTAAATTCTCGTGAATCACCCTGTATAAAGAATGTTTACTTGATGGTAATACAGTATTTTACCCAATTTCACATAATTATCGAGGAGAATGCAGCGTGTGAAATTGACAGACAGAATAACGAATAGAGCTGTGCTAGTAAGAGTGAGTGAATAAAGAATACGTAATGCTGAAAATGACCAAGTAAAGAAAAAGAAATTGGCCTGGCCACTGGCTAAGAAGAAATTGGCTACTGAAAGATGCACTGCAAGGAACGGTGAGCGGAAAAAAGTTCGGAGCAGAAGAAGATATCAGGTGACAGAAAACGTTAAAATACATGGATCACATTCGGAAGCTAAGAGGAAGGCGGAAAACAGGAAAGATTAAGCATGCTGGGTTTGCAGTGAAAGACTTTTCCTTGGGCTGAACACTATGAATGAATAAATTACAATTTTTGTTAATATTTGTGTGAAGTTTTTATAAAATCATAAAGTTACCAAAATTTACATCACATTTTTTGGAATAATGAGTGGTTGAAAGCAAAGGCAAAGTAGGAGGAAAAATCACAATATTTGCTATAGGAATGTAATGATTCATTCCTTAGCGACCATTCAAAGTTCCAATGCTATCGGTAGATCACAGTTAGGGAACCACTGGATTAATGTTAAGTAGTAGAACATCAAACCCTTCATTCATATGGGATTGTAATCTGAGTTGCACCACGGCTGGCACTGGAACAGTCTCGAGTATTGTTGTCATAAGTTGAAAGTAGGCAGTCAAGGCGGAAGATTGATGACTCAAGACATTATAACTTCTAAGAGGCAAGGTGCACTCCCGTCTCCAACACCCGTTCCTCATTCTTTTAGTCCCAACAGAAAACAGAAAAATCTTTTCTTAGTTTTCCTTATAGCCTTCCTCCTTTTTTACATCTTCTTTATGCTCTGAAATCCTCATCTGGATCTAGCCACGAAGAGCAGGAAGTCAAGGTTCTAGGTGTTACTTCGGGGTCAGGAATCACACAAAGGAACTGTCAGCAGCAAAAGACATTATGTGCTACGTACAGCTTAAGCCTCCATTTGAATACGAGTGCTAGAACGAAATTATATAAGAGTAACATCAGTGTTTTATTTATTCTACAATCAGGGTATCGAAATAACTGATTCATCGACATGGCAGCCTCAGGTTGAAAAAATATTTTTTTTTCCTATCTCTCATTTACAAAACTAAACACAAAAAGGTAGGATATAAAAATGCTTGTCGCTGAATTAAATATAGTTTATGAGTCCACATATATAACACGTTTGAATGAATGAACGAACCAACGAAAGAACGAACGAACGAATGCACGAACGAATGAACATCAACGAACGAGCGAATGTAATCATCAATATAGATCAATCGTTGTTTCAAATTATATGTTTATACAGTTATTAATAATCACAGTAAATCAGTTTATTTTATTTACAAAATAAAATGTTTTATTGACAGAATTCTAAACATGTTTTAAATCAACTGTAACGAAAATCCGAAAACATATATCATCCTCGTGTCATCTTCAAGAGCTGACATGTTTTCAAAGCCAATGGCTAAAGCATTTGCTACTTTCTTCACACGGTACACTGGATAATTAAATTAGAATTAATGTTACGATGATGATATATTGTAAACATTTCACGCATTAGAGACAATTCAGTTCCTTTATCATGTTGGAAATGATAATTAATAATTTATTTCTCGAAGTACTATTATTAAAAAATACACAGAAATGAAATAATTTAATATGCACCAAAATAAGATAACATTTCGTGTTCAGAATCTCACATAAAAGCCTTTTGTGCGAGATCGTGCGTATTTGCTTGGTTTCCGCACAGAACCAATACGCGGTAAGTGTGAAATACCACATTCAGTATTCCCAACGTAACATATAACAATTTCCCTCTTCTTACCGCTTAAGCGCGACATTCATTTGACTGCTTTAGGCTTTTAACATATTATTTTAGAGACGTTTAACATAGTAATAATTATAAATTGGAAACTTACCACTGCAATTTCACCTAAATTGCAATGTTAATTATTGTTTTTAAATATTTGCAAAAATTAAGTAAAGTCTACTACTCCACGAAACTTATTGCATTCCTGATACAAGTAAAATTAAGGAAGCCGTGAAAAAATCAACAAGATTACTGATGCCGATGTTATTAGCCTACTGCAATATGTTATATAAATAATATTGTTAAAATATTAAAATGAAAAATAGATAATTACATAACCTTACCGTTTGTTTTAAGTTCGCATTTATAGACTGGGGGGAAAAAAGACAGACGTATATCACGGCCTGCTGGAGTATAGTAAACACAGAAAACATTTTATAGCAACAATGTTGAAGAAAGATATTTTGGTTTTCCGAAGTTGCCGTCAATAAACAGAAACCGACATGGAGATTTCATTGCAACTAATTAGAAATTCGTGTTTCAGGTATGTAATAAACGATCTTCGCACAAAATAATGTACGATACACGAGCGGTATGTTTGTTTTCATGTTCTCGGAAATTAAAAAAGCTTAACTACGTTTGGCTTTTTCAATCTTTTCCTCGACCATGAAAACGTCAACATACCGCTCTTGTAACATATATTACTATTTTGTGAAAGCAACATTTAGATATTTCACTTTATTTACATACTTTATGCTTTATATGTAATATTTCATTATTAATTTATTTATTTATTTTTCTATTAATTGATGTTCCCAAAAAATCATAACCATCATTTGGTGATAATGGGGGAAAAATTGACTTTGGAAATCATCAAATAAAGAAGATGTTATTTTCCTTTCTTTAATATTTTTGCTATCAAATAAAAATATATTATTTCCTTTGTAATAAGTTTCTGTTTTTACATGAATTCGAAAGTCAATTTTCTCCATTATTACAAAATGATGCTTAGCCCACATTTGTGAGCACCCATTTATTTGCAAAACTGGCATGTGAAAGCGATTTAATGTCAAGATATTTGGTCTTATTTAATGATTCACTTACGCGTAACAAAAAAAATACTACTACAGACAGGTAATCCTCTGTTAACGAGAATAGTATTCCCAGGATTCGTTCCCGGCCAAAGAGGGATAGAAACGAAAAGTATAAATAATTACACATCTCTTGTAAAATCTCTACTTCTATCTGTAATTACTTGACAAACTCATTTGTTAGTTTATTCCAAATAATGCAAAAGTTCACGAAGAATATCACCTAACGATTTTTGTAGTGTATTGTCATTGTGTGCGTGTGTGTTTGATTTTAAATATTGGTCCAATAATGGTTACTAAATATAGTCACACTTCATGTGCATCATTCCCGGATTTATTTATTTCTTGATACTACAGAGCAAATAGGCCTGTGACAAATGTTCGTAAAAGTTTTAGGAGAAAAATGTTATACACAGAAAACCAGAATTATAATATATCCATAGCGAATTTTTCAATAGTCCAGAGTTCTACATACATGTATTTTCATAAACATTGTGGAATAAATATTTTGTTGCATTACAATATTTCGACTATGGGAAAGAAAATGAAGATGAATAAAAAAGCTACTTTCAAATTATTGTATCAACGGAAGAAATATATAATAATAATTATTTTTTAATTATAAATTTATTTAATTATATATTTTCCAATCATAGGTACTGAGATTTACATCTTTGATCTAAACACAACTTCAATATTAAAAAATAAGACATAGAATGCAAAAGGAGAAGAAAATGTCCTTCATTGTCTCCTTAAGTTCCTCGCCTCCCAGTATCTGTCACACAGTTTCACCTTGGTTAAGGTTGGACAGCGAAGTAGGTGGTCCCTGTTCATATCTTCTTGTAGATCACACAAGGTACATTTTGGGTCTGGAAGTAAGCCAAAGCGATGGAGGTGTTGAGCTAGGCAGTCATGCCCAGTGCATAAGCGGAACTTTGCGACTTCTTCATTTCTTGATCTATTTGGTATTTCTAAGATGCTCCTTTGCCAGTCTTTCTCTTGTGTTCTGTTCTTAATATCCTGGGCGTAAGCTTCTTGGATAACATTCCTGATGTTTACTTTAGGTGTAAAATAATGTATTTGTTGTTTTGGTGTTTGGGTTATCTGGGCGCCTTTTTTAGCCAATATGTCGGCCTGGTCATTTCCATATATATTGCAATGGCCAGTATAGTTAAATTAAGGACTGTTACTATGGTAAAAAGAGGTCAACATACGTGAAAATGCAGTAGAATCATTCTAGAATGTTACAGTGCCTACATATAAAAAATTGACTGGAAAATGTTATCATACTATCAGGCTATGGATCTCTAAACTTAAAAAAGGCTATTTTATGTCCAAATTACCCCCAACCCATCCTATTAAAAGAATTCAATCAGGGATTCTAGAAAATATTAATATCTATACTAATAATAAATCTGTAGCAGAAATTTTTCTGGTAATTTTCGATTTTCCAAAAATAATCGGTCCTAACATATATAATTAATCACCCTGAAACCGAAAATCACTTTTTTGAAATTTTTGTTTGTATGTCTGTCTGTCTGTCTGTCTGTCTGTCTGTCTGTCTGTATGTTTGTTACCTTTTCATGCGATAATAGCTGAACGGATTTCGATCAAAATTGGAATATAAATTAAGTTAGTTGTAACTTAGATTTTAGGCTATATGGCATTCAAAATACATTATTTAAAAGGGGGGTTATAAGGGGACCTGAATTAAATAAATCTAAATATCTCGCGTATTATTGATTTTTGTGAAAAATATTACATAACAAACGTTTCTTTACAAATCATTTTCGATAAGTTTTATTCTTTGAAAAATTTTGATAGGACTGATATTTAATGAGATAAATGAGTTTTAAAATTAAAATAACTGCCATCTAAGGCCGTGAAACGAAATAAAAAATGACTTCGTCTATAAGGGGCCTTGGACAACAACAATCGAAAGCTATGAAAGATAGCCTACAGAGAATGTTTCTGTGTTTGTATGAAGTAATATCGGAAGCTAAATTAACCGATTTGTATAATTAATTATTATTTCACCATTGGAAAGTGTAGTTTCTCTAGATGGACATAATGCTATAATGTTATTACAGTAACTTCTGAGTATTCTCTGGACCAAAATGACGGCATTTTAATTATTTAAATACAATTTAAATTAAGTAACATATTAAACGATTTATCCTTCTATCAAACGCCTGGATCAAACGTCCTATTTTAATTATGCAATGACTTTATATTTATTTCTAACAGGTGCAGCGGAGCGCACGGGTATGGCTAGTAGATAATAATGTTTTGTTAACAATGACTTGCTGGAGAGATGTCCTGTTCTGTTTCAAAAATAGCGTAGGAAATATTTTATATGATGCTATTTGTAAGGACTTAAAACACGATATCTAAATATAAACCTCAATATTTTAAAGAAGATCCATCTAAACGACCAATTTGTTTAATGATCCACGGTTTGTAGTTTAATGGAAGCTTCACTGAATTTTGATATCCCAGCCATTCTTACTACATCATTGCTCTATTATCAGCGAATTATTATTTCGATGTACCCATTTAAATAGCTCCGTAGTTGAAGGGAACATTATATCAATAGCTATTATTACCTCCGTTATTTCAATATAAACTTAAACGTAGGAATATTCTCTAAATAGCATTGTAATCCTATTACATTGCGTAATAGCATGGAAAACATTTAATATATTGGACTGGAAGTAATCTGTGATTACAAAGCTTTAATATCACCTAATTCGAATTAAAATAATTGAATAATTTGTAAAGTAAAAGTAATTTGCAGTTTTGATCGCTCATGCACGTAACAACCATTTCAGCTGTCACTTTGACAACATCTATTACGCTTATTGCAGATGCGTGGCAAAAATTACAAAATGTATCCAATTTCTGCATTTATTCAATCCCCATGGCACAAACCCGTGAATAAACACTCGACTCAAAGCCAACGTAGAACTTCCTGCAGCATGTGCCGCAGCGCAATATGAATATATTCATACGAATTCATTAAAAATAAAAACACCACAAAATGTTTCAAAACACTGTACTTAGTAATACAATGAATAAATCGCAGAGAAAGACACGTGTGCATTTCAACACCAGCTTTGACGTTTGCAGCAAATAACTTCAATTACAGATATAGCAAAACGTGCATTCTTTCAAAGACTGATTAGCCAAAGGCTTTTTAACTACAGCAGACAACTTAATGATTTTAACACTATTTCTGCCGTAGCGGACTACCTAATGACGAAGAGTACTACACAAATTTTAATAGTTGCAACAGTAACAATGGTTCAGTTTTCTAATATTATTAATGATCATTCTCATTTTTTTATTTTAGTAGGTATTTTACGACGCTTTATCAACATCTTACGTTATTTAGTGTCTGAATGACATGAAGGTGATAATGCCGGTGAAATGAGTCCGGGGTCCAGCACCGAAAGTTACCCAGCATTTACTCTTATTGGGTTGAGGGAAAACTCCGGAAAAAAAAACATCAACCAGGTAACTTATCCCGACTGAGACCATTTTTCTTTATTTCTTTATTGATTATAGCCATATACCACATATCTGTATAAGTATTTACAACGAAATTGCTTTGTTTCATATGAATCATCCGCTACCAAACAAGTCATATCTGATGAATATGGCGGAATTGATTTAACTACAGAAGATAATTAATGAAGCTATGACTTAATAATTGTTGTTTTGTGGTACCAAACACGAATACTCAAGCGTTAGCATTAACTTCATCGGTTGTTTGCTTCATAGATAGGCCTAGTTAATCAAATGGAATCCATAAGTTTGTTTTTCCAGAATCTCAGAAGCCAAAAGGATGTCAGTCCAAAATCTCCATTTTGAGATATGGTGATATGAATGTTTCATTTCACACACATATTTATGACTTACTTCTTTTGGATATCGATAAATATATGCAAAGATTCATCCTTGCAATTCGGGAATATCAACATCAAAACAAGCGTTTATAAACCAACCATAAGCTAAAAATTCATTTTTTTTACAATTCATTTTGAGGATTTTTTCAGATGTCATAGTGAATTCAATTAAATTATTTTATTATTTTCAGTCCATGACTTATCATATAAATATTTAATGAGTGGTTCCTTTGTATGACATATTTTTCTGTTTGTATTAACATTTTCTTCGCGCCTGCTACATCATCAGATACATTCTTAAATTATCCAATATGTTAATCTCATTTCCAATGTGCACGAGCACAGTGAATACATATATTTCACACCTTGTAACCAAAATTTTAAACGAGTTGTCACTCACACTAATAAAATTAACAACTTATACAAATTTTGCATGACCAATCACAAAACCAAGTCAGAAATAATTGTAAAAATGTAAGTGAAAGCTCGTAGCATACATTTTTAATGTTCTTACTTTGTATTTTTTAACTTTAAATTTTAACCTTTGTTTTATTGATATTTCATATTTGATGTTTTGGCGGCGCTTGCATTCTTTTCCGTTCTGACGCAAATATCTCACCTGAATTTAAGCATGCGTTATGTCATAAATAACTCATCTCCAAAAATTATTTTATCTAATGAAGTTGTGACATGCAAGAGTATAATCGTGAAAATTAAGCTTTATATATCATTTTTCCAGGATATTACCTATGATTCTTCAATTTGCAACTAGAGTGGTAGAACGTTAGGAGAGAAGTAAGTACAATGACAATGAAACCAATTTATCACATGTGCAAATATCACAATCGGAACATGGCATTATTATACAGTAACTCTATAAATTTCCATCAATGGAAACACATGAGACTAATATTCAGGCTGAAACGGGAGAGTATTGGAACTCATTAAACAATATTCATCCGTTTTGTAATAGGCTACTCTTAACTTTGGGTAACGTATAAGTTATCTACCAACCTGCACTAGAGAAAACCTGTAGGCCTGACGCGGAAAATGATTAATGTCAATAACTCAATACATAGCCTATAAAAGTTAGATAACACAAATTTAAATGTAAAGTGAAACGTAAATAAAGAGTTCTATATATTTGTAACTTATTTATTAATGAACAGTTTAACCATTGTTGCATAATTACTGAAAATATCCGAAACAATTTTCTCTCACTTACCATCTTCAATCGCTTGTTATGCTCAAACTATGCGTTGAAATTATACATATTGCGAGTGGAATACGTAAGTAAACAAGAGTTTTTTATTTATTTTATTTTATTTATTCATTTGTTGTTGAACACAACAGGCAAAGCCCAATTACAATGTTCACGACTAACAAATTAATTTATAAAACATGAACAAGGAAAAGGAAACATACAAATCTATATTAGGATTTTATGGTTTAACAAACGATTTTAGTGATCCGAGGTTTGCTAGAGAGTGGGTTCTGCATCGCTTGAGTTCATTACATGGTTGGTCTTCTTTACGAGGTTTTCTCCAAATGTAACACAAATGTTAGGTAATCCTGAAGAAAATACATATTGCTTTGTAGAATTCCTTTAACACTATATAGTTCAGGAGTTGATACAGTGCCGTTTAATAACCGAATGCTTGTTGGGGATCAATGCCATTATATTTTCACAGTAATATTGAGTCGAATTTCACGAGAAAATTCATAGATGTTTTAATGTGCATCAGAGAATGACGTTCCATTCCAGTCCCACGCACTGCGGTTCAGAAACACTTGTGAAAGGAAAGATTTATGAATCACTTTTCAGTAAACCAACAATGAAGTGAAGTCATCCAAGTTTTGTTGAGAAGTGTGTTATTACAGAGCTCATGAAGTTGGTGTGTGCCCTGCACTCCCAAAACTTCTACCGAGTCAGTGTCTTCATAATGGGGACAGATCCGCCCCGTGTTTTGTCTTACGCTGCATTGTTGGGCGAGTGGTTGCGAATAGTAATTACAGGAGACTAGCAAATAGCGGAGAGCAAGATGGCTTTTCAGAGAGAGTGTTCGCTGTCTGAGTTATCGTACGGCACACGGGAATCATAAATCCATCTGTTGCACAACTCTTGAACACTCGCTATATCGGTACTTCCTTATAATGCATAGTATTAAAAACAAGTGAGTCGCTCTCCCTCTCTTCTTGTTACCATGCAAATGAATTTCAGTGTTGTGTGTTGGCGTGTCACGTGGTCCTCACTGCTAAAACAATCGCAAGCGACGAATTTTTTTAGGCCCACCAAAAGCCCAGTTCATTAGCATAGCTGTATGTGTACGATATTCTGTACACGTGCACACGTTCTACGTCAGACATCTATAGAAAGTTCCTTCTTCTTGCAATGAAAATTACAAGACCAACTTCTTGTCTTTCTACATGCTGCCCGAATAATTGTTGAGAGCTTTAGAGAGTTGGCAAAGGTAAAGCATTCCTATGGTTACCAATGATACATACAGGAGACAGAGAGGTATAGCTGTCATGTTTATAAGCTTCTGAAGCAGGACATGCTTTTCGCTTCGTTCTTATTTTATACTCAGTTATTTATGTGTAATTTATCTAAGAATTTCGCACCTTAACATTCTTTAAAATTGAGTACGGAGTCCTTTTACACTTTAGGAGTCCGTAATGGTCTTTCACATTTTCACGTCACACTCAGTAATAGTCTTTTTATATTCATCTCAGAAATATGTAACAACGTTTCGTAATTTTAAGGTCTTTATGTAATTTCAATAAAATTCAGCATAAAATAAAATAGGTGTATTTGCAAGTCAGAGATTTAATAATAATAATTATAATAATAATAATAATAATAATAATAATAATAATAATAATAATAATACTGGCTGGGGAACGGATTATTATGCACTGAAAGGCAGAGACGATGTTTCAATAAGGGTACTTGATTGTTAATACATACTGTATATGACAGTTGCAAAAGTAGATAAAAGTTCGGTCATGTATAAACAACTGTGGCAATTCAAGGCTGCTTGACTTTCGGGACTTCGGGAGTGATCAATCTCGAGGTGTCGAAACACTCACAAGCAGTCTTTACGTCAAGGCCGCTACGTATAGAACATTGTCGTGCGGGTTTTCGGCTTTGCGGGCGCTGCTAGTTTTGCTTTCTCGATCGTTGTTCATCTCTAGTATTTAGGCCTAGTAGGAGTCGAAAGCAGTAGCCATCCCTTCTGCAAGCCATCTGACTTAAGTTGTCGCGCATAACAAAATTGGTGTTCAGAAGTACGACATCACAACAATTTGGTCAGAGAAGCAACGCGGCACAACAATAATTTTACTCTTACATTCCTTCTACATATTTCGTACGCATGTGAATAATCTCTCCAAATTTGAGTATGACATCTGATGCCGTGGTAAGCAATCTATCAGTAGTGTTTGCAGATCGCTTCACACTTCGATGAACATCTCTTTACTAGTTTAAGGCTAAGTCTTTGCCACGTAGTAACTCTTTTAGCTTATAAGAAAACATGTCGAAGTCACATAGACCATAGCAAGAGAGTATGGAGAGCGCTCTAACACTTCCCAAAGTCAATCTTTTCACAGAGTGGTAATGTACCACCATGGTTTGTCTTGAATAATAATGGGTTTTTGGTCTTCGAGAACCAAATTAGGGCGTTCTCCACGAAGCACTGAAGTCTAAAAATCTGCATTGAATTTTTCTCTGGGCGAAAATTGAATCTTAATAAATACACGCTCTCAACATCCCGTTACTGAATTTCAGCAAGACGTCTAATGCCGTAAGCAACATTCTATCAATAGTGTTTTCGGATAGCTTTATACTTTGAAGGCCTTCTTCTTATGAATTGAATAAAATATTGCCTACTAACTTTGTTAGCTTTGGAAACAACAAATCGAAGTCACATGAATTCAAATCAGGAGAGCATGGAGGTTGCTCTAACACCCACCATAGCCAATACTGAAGCAACTTAATCGCAGGAATGCAATAATGCACCGTGCGTTGTCTGGAAGAATAATGAATTTTGGCTTTCGAGTAGTGGATTAGATCATTTTTTACGAAGAGCTGAAGTTGTATATAGCTCTCTGATGCATTTTGTTATTGGCGAACTTGGCCGTTAATAAATTCACACTGTTACATTAATGCTAAAATATTTTAGGCCGCATATAAATACCCACCAATAGTCAATGTTTAATGTGTGCTAATCGAGGAGATTGCATAACTTTTACATATTAGGATTTTGATTAAAACACTGTTAACAATGACAAAAAATCAGATTGTTTGCAATGAATGTATTGTGGAAAAACATTTTATGACCCTCGTATGATAGCCTATTAAATGAAATGACTTCCTAACTTATAATTATTTTAATTTCCGTATCATGTGATTAAGAATAGTTCTTCTTTTGTTAAATCAAGATAATCTAGACAAAGTATCAGAACCAAGAAAAGTAAATATTTTACGTATTTAACAATTCAGATATGCAAAAAATTAAACTTTGTTAAACATAACCATAGGGTACAGAGGGGTAAATCAGATAGCGGGACTATACGGATAATGTTAAGGTTTTTCGCATGCTCTATGTCTACCAACGACGCCATTTTGTCGTTTTTAGCTTCACAGTGAATGAAAGAGTGTTGTTAACGTTTGTGGTTAGTTTGGTGAGAATTCTCCTATCCTGAGACAAGCAACACGAATTATTCTAACGGACGGTAAGTAACAAACATCTCTAGTATATGCATCATGTAATATTGTTGTCAGTGAACGTAAGCTTTATTTGCCTTCAAATACCAAATATCATATCGCTTTTATCTGTGATGGTGTCCATGGTGTGTAACAGTCCGTCAGACTGGATGGTGAAGCTATCTCTTGCATTGTCCAGTAAGTAGGTTCTCCTTGGTTACAGATAACTTATGGGGCTATTTGGATACATTTTCGCGGGGCTACACGGTTAATAAATATATATTTTTTTGTCTCGTGTATTATTACTAAAAGTTACTTTCCATTAACGAATGAATATTTGTGACATGTCTCCAGAATTTCCAGGAACATTGTGCACCAGGAAAAGTTCTTCTGGTTGTAAATGGTCATTCATCCCTTGCAGCATTTTCTGCTCTTGAATATCGTCAGAACAATTACATTCAAATCCTTTTTCTTCCCTCGCACACAACGCATATTTTGTAGCTCCTCGATCGTTGTGTTTTCAAGTCACTCAAAGCTAATATTATCATTGTGAAGCAACATCACGGCTACACAGGAATCTACGATCTAATACAACTAAGATCCAATTCTATTCATTGTTTAATGAAGCTTGGAAGGCAACTGCATCTGGCAGTAAATGGGTTTTCCTTTACAGGAATTTTCCTCTTCAGATCTCAAGCAATCCAGGATTTCCATTTTGCACTTTCTGAGACATATAGGCCTTCCGCTACTACCACTACCGAAGACATGCATAACGAAGAAGTAGTTCAGCCTGAAGAACAGCCTAGTACTTCGCAACCTCCTGTGTGAATCGCTTCAGAAAATCTTAGAGAGGTTCTTCCCAGCCCTCAAAAGAAAAGAACGCAAAAATCTTCTCGAGCTAAACGAACAGCATATTACCAGATAATGTAGCAGTTGTTAAGGCAAAGAAAGAGGGCAAATAAACTAAACTTCAATTCAGTGATAGGCCTTAGGACAATGTCAAAGAAAGTAGAAGAAAAAAATAAAAAAGTTAAAAGAGAATAATGATTATAAATGTGTGTTTTGCATGATCAGTTACTACTTCAAGTCATCAACTCTGAAAGGTGAATGGATTCGCTCCCAGAAATGTAAGGTATACAGTAGTTTAACAAGAAGTGCGTGGGAGCACAAGGAAGAAGACAATTCAAACAATTCATTTGTGGTAAATTCTTATAAAATAATCATGTTATTAATAAATTTGTTTCAATGCATGAAACTACCAACATTACATAGCATTTTCATTGATATCCATATTGCCCCGCAGCAGTATCCAATTAGCCCCTCTTAATTTCTTCATTTCCATATGGTCGGGTAAGTCGGATACTTTAATTTCAGTCTCAATAGTAATTTATCTTTAGTGAAATTAATTCCACAGTACGACAAAATAATGTACTATTTGTATGTTTACTTGTTTTCTCTGTACAACATCAAGATTTTTCTGAGTTTGAAAATTTTTGTTAACCTATCCGAATTACCCCTCTATACCCTAACAATAGTCATAATATCCACCGTCAATACTCACTGAAACGTTTAGAACGAATATTCGGAAAGATTCGGCAATAAAATATCTATAACGGACAAAACCAAGGAAAAGAATAAGAGAAAGACATGAAGTGAGTACTATAAGTGAAATGATTTTTTTTTAAGTGGGTAAGTTATGACTTTTGACATAGTCATTTTTATCGTAGTTTCAAAAGTACATTGATAAACCCATCGTTTTTGCTTGAAAGGCAGCCAATAACATTGTTCTTTGGTTTGGTTAGGTGCACGGTAAAATCACAATTTGTTTTAATTGGTCAGTAATCAATGGCATGGATCATTTTAAAATTATTCAATTGGCAGTGGTGACTGAGTGCGAACAGCTGAGAACAGAAGAAACATTACAAAAAGGACTGCTGTTTCTGAAGAAAGAAGGAACAGCAAAGAAGTGAGATAATCAATTTTGCAATATGTACCCTATTCAAATTTGAATGTACACATGACAGAGTTGGATACATCGAAGTATGAAGTAGTATCAATGAATCATTCTTTATGGCACTTTTGCTAGAATCTGCTCCTCCACCAACAAGCCTAGTCTACCCAGCAGGAAAAGTGCCAATAAAATAGGAAAAAGTTCAAAACTTGGAAAAAAAAAAAAAAAAAAAAAAAAAAAAAAAAAATGAAGCAGTAGGCCCTATATCTCAAGTGAGCATACGGCATTTTATGAAGAACTTTTCAGCTGGCCTACAGACAGTAATGCAATGTACAATGACTGGAAAACAGTAATAACATCCCAAATAAAAAGACTGATTTCTCTTCATCATTCATGATATTTTTCTATTTTTTTTATTTATAATTGTTATAAATTTTAGTTGTTGATTGTGTATGGTTTACAGTAAAGTAATTCAAGAAATGAACGAAAATATCTGCATCATATTTTATTTTACTGATCATAAAATTGATATTTTTGAAGAGGCGATTTTTCTCATAATTAATTTAAATCTCAATAAAACCTTAAGTATTATCATAATGCGTGTAATTACTTTAAAAATCGACAATTGTAACCTGAACTATCAGCCCACATGTTCGGAATTATATATTTCCAAATAGTTTTCCTCTAACATAATTTTTTTTTTTCAATTTCGCACAAATTTACTTTTCTTGACTTACGCCCTTTAAAAAAACTGATTCAAGTACATCGGTAATAAAATGAAACAACGAAATATACAAATACAACAATAGATTCGAAGAAGAAGAAAGGAAGTAAAAAGAAAAACAATAAATAAAGAAACGAAGGAAAAAAACATAGAAACATTCAATGGAACAAACAAAAATCTTTGCAGTTCATAAACATTTTCAAATAAAGTCAGCTCTTTGTGTACTATGCTACGAATAAATTAAAGGAAAGTTATTTTATTATATACATTTATTGCTGAAACTATGGAAAAAATACCGTTTAGATGAAAGGTGAACGCAATAAAAACAAAGTATTTCCTTTCGTAATTATTGTGGTTTAAAATTTATGAATGCCACGCGCAGAATGCCTACATCCCAACGCCTACAAGGAGAGAAAATATCTCCCAGGATTGGTTACTTATCCGACAGCTTGATCTGAGTTCTGTACTAATTAACACTTTCCTGCCGGTCTGCTTCTAATTTCTTAATGATCCCCGTGGGCTGCGAGGTTAAGGCGGCGCCATGCCAAGTTTACTGCCGTGTCGAGATACATGGGTGCCTTAATAAACTCCGCGTGCACACCGATACGTTAACAACAATAGGAACTGCAACTTCTGTTAAGAATATATAGTTAGATCAACTCAATCTCTCAGGAACTCGGCAATAATTACAATAATTTCAGAAGGAAGGCTGACTTCGGAACCATGACGTATTATGGTAATTACTTACGTTTTTACCGGTCCATGCTGGACAAACATTTACAACGTCGTCTTTTTTCTATGTAAGAGGTTCGAATTCAAATCCTGAGAAGTATAAGTGGGACTACTGCTTGAAAATCATGGCGACTGAGGAACGTTTTAGTGCAACTCTTTCATTTCTTTCCTCAAAATTTCGCCAGATCCTTGATTGATTATCATCAACAGAACCACGAATTTAATATTATTTGCGCAGCATAAAACTGTATGGCTAAAAAATTACGCTTTAGCGGCGCGTGACGCAAGAGATAGATTTATTGTAAGCCATAATTTTTTTATTCAAAAATAAAGAACTGTTTTTAATCAGAACTAGAAAAATACGTAATCAGGTATTTAAAGACGCTGTATCAACCGCATGATTATCTCGTGGTAAAGAAATTTGTGTCATATTTTTGCAACATCAACCAGAGAAATTGCAGAAATTTGGAGAATCCATAAATTTTCCAGAATACTGTAGGTAAAAAGACAGTGTAATATCATGGTTCTTTTCAAGATATCGTTCAAAAATAAAAAAAAAAGTTTTAAAATGAGGTCGAGATAAATGATTAATCGGTTATTTAAGACACCGCGTCAACAGAGCGGTATTGCAATATTGATTGTATTTGAGCCATGAAAACAGTATTTTAGTTAAGATCAGTCAAAGAGTCTTCGTAATATTACGGGATTTCATCTCACAATTATGTCAAAGTTCAGTACACGTGATCCTCTAGTTACACTTAGATAAAGAGAAAAATATTCATGGGTACAAAGTCAAGTAATAATATAAAACTTTGATATTTAAGTGTAATAATTTTCAGTCAGATACAGTATATTGTTTTTAATAGGAAAGCGGAGCTATTACGTTGTTCAATCATAATAATAAAGTGGTCAACTCTTATTAAATCGGCGGGAAAAATTTGACCCGAATCCAATACTTTTCGTTGACATTTTACCTGCCTTTGCCACAGACATAATTTTCGAAAGTATGTTCTCTGCATTCTCACATTTTATGAATCAAGGGAGGAACTATATAATAATTATTATTATTATTATTATAAATTTTGTACAGCATTCTCTTATACAATGGCGCGTAGAAACTGAATATGAACATCCGGGCAATAGTTTAAGGCATTAGGTACAGCTTAGAGCAGTACAATTTTTGGAAATATTCAGCATTTTTTCCTCTATTACTGTATTTTGTACAATAATGAAAATTGACATGTGTAAAACACTGTCCTTCTGGTACATGAAAATAATACTTTTACGCTTTTAAAAATATTATATATATGTATATATATATATATATATATATATATATATATATTAAAGATTCAAAATGGTGGCAGTTCATTGTGCAGTGTTTCACTCATAACTCGTAAACTTGTTAACTTTTTCATGTCCTCTCTCTCTTTTATTTTATTGCTGAAGCTCGTGTTTTCAATATCATGCTCTTTCAACTACATTCCTTACTAAATAATATTTTATTTTTATATTGTGTGAAAAAAAAAATACTGATATTTGACCATTTTCTAAAAAAGAATTTATCTTCTCTCAGACAATCTGTCAAAGGGGTAGAGAAGTTATCTTGCATCATATCGTAGATATATGTATAAATACACCCAAAAAATTTGAATCACAGAATGGTGGATAGTTTTTTAATTATGTGGGAAACGCTTCATCACTGCACAGTGAACTGAATTTTGAAAAAAAAAACATGTAAATACTTTTTTTTTTAAATCGTAAAAATATTTTTTCATATAGCAGAAGGACAGTATTTTACACATACTAATTGTCATTATTGTACAAGGTACAGTAATGGAGGAAAAAATGTTGACTATTTCCAAAATTTTACTGCTGTAAGCTGTACCTTACCCCTTAAGGATAAAGCAGGCTACATAGACGGGCAAAGAGACTGACAGACGGAAAGACGTTATGACCAAAACTACCTTTCCGATACCAGGAATTCTGAGATTATGTATCTACATTTTTAAATCTCGAAGTAGATTTGTGGAACATTAGAATAAAAAAATTAAGACATATTGATAACTTTTACCAGCTTAAACAAATCAATATGAAGAGTCCACTGCAAGAATGATGGATGTCATTTGGAATACATTTTACAGGAGAAGCAATTGACAGTTTGAAATGCTTAGTGCTCAAAGCTTAACTGTGATTTTCCGATCATTACTGGACAATGACTATCAGTGTTAATGCCATATAACTCTCTAAGTACATTCTATATGTCTTAAGCTATGCATTGACAGTCTTGGTTCATTTTCCACAAGAAAGTGACATCCATCATTCTTGCAGTGGACTCTTCACATATTAGGGTGCTATTCATAGATATTTCGCAGCACGCGCTACGAGCGTACTAAGCTAGCCCCTGCTATCCACTGGTTACTAGTACAGAATTCAAATAATATCCTATCGCTAACACTGGTTTATGAATACGAAAAACGCTGATCATCCACCGAAAGCACGCGCTAAAAATGTCTATGAATACGGCCATTAGTGACTATAAATTTTGTTTTTATTTTTTACCTGTATAGGTACGTAGATTTTCAGCCAGGCCAAAGTATCGCCAAACAAATATTTAAAGATTTCCACCTGAGTTAATACATGTATTGAAAATTTGTATCTCTTTTCATAATCACCTTTCTTCTAACGAAACAACATTTGCAGTGTATAAGGATGCATTTTCAGAATTCTGCGCCTAATTTTGTGCAGTAAATAATGTTTTATGCGATTTCCAAGCGCTTCTAAACAAATCACACTACTAACTAGCAATGGGGTTTCTATGGCTAGATATGTTTTGGCTTTCATGAAGGACCTCCACAAGCTAAATATCACTAATTCTTGGTATTCCTGATCTCATTTTAAGGTGAACTGAACCAAATTTTTCAAACGTCTTCATTAATGCACGATAAGACAGCATGATACAAGAATCGTATCTAAGCTATATTTTTTATCTTCTTAATCCGAAAGTGGAGTTTCTGCAGCATTTGTAATAAAATGGTACAAAATCAATTCCAGTTTCACAAACTTAGAAAATGTGCATAATAATGAAACAAATAACTAAAAAAACTTCAGTTTATTTTGAAAGCTTAGCTGTTGTGTCGTAACAAAGGAAGCATTTGCTTTAATGAGGAATAACTAAACTCGTTCCTCATAAATTCCATAGCTGCTTAGCTCATCTACATTGCATAAATTGTTTAGAAATTATATTAATTTCAACTATGTTATTTACTTTGTAGTAATCCTTGTACTGAATAAGTTGAGAGCAGTCTGACTACAAAACCCACGCAGAAATTAATCAAATGTTGTTATGGAGTTTAGCAAGAATTTTGCATGCAGGAAAACACACTGATAAGACCAAACAGCACACTCATAAGACCAAACAGAAATGCTTCATTTTTTATTGCTGGAAGTTCGTAGAGGATTTATTTGAGATATACAATATTTATAAAATTGAACTATGAGGAGTAGGCCTATTATTGTGTGACACTACAATTACACAGAATGTACTGTAATAAATGGGAAAAATTCGGCTTTGAATTAATTAAATATAATGAAGTAAATGTGTCCATATATGAACACATACATAGTCGGGCTTAGTTTCACTTACGAAAACTTTATTATCTTTTAAATAGGCCTAAATGCTAATTTATCTTGGTAATGACAAATATTTAAAAACGAATAAGAGTACGATATAAAATTAAAAAGTGGTAGTTTCTATTGAACAAACTGAAGCCACAGACTACTTATACCAGCGCGCAGCGGTCTGAATCTCATGCGCAAAGCGGCAGCTTACGTCATACTTTTGCAGAAGCAGTTCCAGGATAGACACGTAATTATAACTAGCAATCAGCATGTCTATTTCCAAACCAATAAACGTAAAGAGTGCAGCAAGACGAATATTTGTAGAAGAATGAGAAGAAAAATTCTTTTGTTGTGCACAGGAAGAAAATCTAATATGTTTGTTATGTTCGAAACAACATAAAGGGTTTCACCATAAAGAGGCATTATACAATACTCCGCTTCACGTGTACTTTTCCCTAATATTAATACTGATTAAGAAAAAAGTGTTGCCGAACATAATTTTTTGATATTAGAAAATTTTGAAACTTTGCAAAGAAGCCTAAATAAGGGAAAATTGCTAAGATATACAAATTTCCTGAAAATTCACTACAATTCAAAATATTCACCCCTTAGGTCATTTTGTGCTTGGTTTATTTCAATGTTCGGCTCTACCTATATATATATATATATATATATATATATATATATATATATATATATATGTGTGTGTGTGTGTGTGTGTGTGTGTGTGTGAACAATTTTTTGAACGAAACCCGTTAAATGTAAATCGCGCTTCCGATTGACGGACTAATATTTATTTTAGCAATTACAAATTGCAACTTATGATGGAGAACCAGATTTAACCGTAGTTCGGTTAATTAGTTCCAAACTATACGGGCGAGGTTGAGTCCTCTCCTCCCCCCCAGCCTACTGCTTTCGACCAACACTCGTCTTGCAAGGCGGGCTGCGTTTCATATGAAAATAGGAATGATTGGAGAATGCTGGGTTTGCAGTGAAAGACCTGCCCTTGGACAGTAATTGAAAGATATGGGAAGATATAGACGATAGGATATAGTACATTATGCAACAAGCCTATAATGGTAGTCATACGAGCGTCTTAATTACCATTATAGTCAAGTTTCATACGACTTTTTATGCTCGACCATATTTCTAACTTGAAATTATTCATAAGTTCATGTTATTCTTATCTGACTGAGGAGCGGAACTGACCTTGTGCAATACCTCGTAAATTGTGAGATGTGCGCAGACGCGAAAGTATTGATTCTTTCCGAGAAACAAATGTCGACATTGACCTTGATATAATCTAGAGAGTCTAGTCTTTCGATTGCATATCCGAGAATAATCGATACTTGCGCTTTCATATTGCTACAATGGTATTTTCTGATTGGTGGAACACCTGAACTTTAATGAATAGGTGTAATTTAATTAGATCCATTAAAGGGCTGCTACCAGGTGTATAATTACTACATTTCGGCATGGTCGAGCATAAAATATATTATGATATGTGATTGAATTGTTATCAAGTATAGTGATGGACCGCATGCATAAATATGAGGGGAACCACTACCTGAAAAGCCGTATGATGATAATAAATATGAATATGAACCCATACTTAAATAGACCAAATAATAAAATTACACCTTGCGGGCCGTAAAAGGAATTATTGTATGAAATACAGTAGTTACATTAGAAGATAGGCTATGTATAAATTCTGAAATTAAAACCCCACGATATGATAAGTATAATAACCTAATAATTAGGGACCGGATTTTTATGTAATATCAAAGTGTGAAATATGTACATATTTATGTAAGAAAAATAAGCTGAATATGTACCAAAATATGTAAAATCATGAAAATATTTAATATCAATATGTGGTAGGTAGGCTATAGGATAGGTAACACTCTCCAGTTGTGATTTCATAAAGCACCCGACTTTTTTACCGCACACTTGACACATTACTATTTTTCCATCTGTAGTGAAACCTTCGTCCATCGCAATCCACGATTTTATTTTTGCCGTTAGGATTGAAGATACAGGGGCCTTTTAAATTAGTTAAAAGCTGTAGATAAACTCACTTGCACTTTATACTGTAAGTACTAAAACTAGAGTACTGAGTGAAATGAATGACACAACAGTACTGCAAGCACTGTTTCGCTTTACTGGATTAGGAGAAAATAAGAGGAGTTGTGGGACACATGCATTTTAGCTGCTCCCTGTAAGAAACAAAGTACCTACTAAAACCTCAAACTATAAGCATTTAATAACTGTTGTTTGCCTGGAACTAAGGACGTTGTGTTTCGTGCCGAAATATATCTTTTCTTGGGTAGGTGAAAAGGCTTTTTAAATCTATTTCAAATTGTAAACTTCCCTAACGGAAGTTTTTTCTTCTTTTAGAGAAGTAAAAATGAATAAACCCCCCTAAATATGTAGATTTATGTAATATCAAGCCATAATATGTAATGTGGGGTAAATATGTAAAACTATGTAGTATCGAATTTGATTATATTAATGGTAATTACAAGATTCGCAAAGATTTGTTATTTATATACGGTTAGATTGAAAGGAATATAATATGTAATTACATAAAAATCCGGTCCGTACTAATAATTACTGTGAGAATAGGGAAGATCTGTTGCTATAAGTATTAGAGCTAGTTCGAAATTTGAAGTTTTAATGTCTTGTACTCACCAATTATATCCCTGGCTTAATAAGAATCTAATGGTACACGGTGGTGACACAGGTATTTAAATGACTCGGAACTCAAAGCGTTAAATAGAGACATTCGGAATTTTGAATTGTGTTAGATCTCTCGAGAAGGTAGGACATAGTTATTCTTCAAGAAGTGTGTGTACAGAGAGGCAATATTCCACAAGACCGAGCCGTCTCTTTTCTTAGCTAAATTGCTCCTTATCGACGTTCTGAATCTGAAGCTCTCGGAGATGGAATTAAGCGCCTAACAGCCTCCGTCTCCATTAAGGCGAATTAATGGCTCCGAAACACAACCAGAAAGAGGGAGGCAGGCGCTTTATCTCTTCTCTACGGCGCTATTTAGGCCTCTCAGCCTCTGACAGCCGTGTTGGGCCGCTCTTGAAAAAGTTATCATTCAGGATCCATTTTAGGTGCGCTCTTGCTTAAGTCGCAAAGTACCCGTACTGCAGTACACCTGCCCGTTTCTTACACATATCTGATTCTGTTTTATTACTTGGGCGAAAAATATTCCGACATTCATTAAAAGACTTTTCGAACATGTGTTCAGATCGTTACCAATGATATGGTGAAAAAATAATAAATTTAAAGTTTACGTAAACCATCTGAACATACGAGTAAACTTATATCACTTAAGGGGTTAGGTACAGCTTACAGCAGTAAAATTTTGGAAATATTCAACATTTTTTTCCTCCATTACTGTATCTTGTACAGTAGTGGCAAAAAAAAAAAACCGGACCGACCCTTGTAGCTGATTTCAGAGTCACAGATTCAAATTTTGCTAGTCACAAAACACATCCATCTTGTATAGTTTATTGTAACAATGAAATTTAACAAAACCATAATTATTCCATTCTGATCTGAAAAATGAAACAAACCACCTACATCTATATTAAGTATTAAATTACATAATTCTGATTGTTGTCTTATACAGTGTAAATGTCCGATTATTAAAGAGTCCTCTGAAGTTAAGTATTTAGGCATAATATTCGATAATCATTTAAAAGGGAACCAACACATTAATTACCTTCGTAATAAATTACGTAAAATAGTATATTATTTTGTTTTATTGAGGAATTACTTGTCATTAAGTTTATTACGCACAATATATTTAAATTTATTTCAATCGGTAATTATGTATGGAATTATAGGATGGGGTAGCTCATTTAAATTCAATTTTAATCCACTTTATTTATTAGAGAAGAAAATAATTAAAATATGTCTTGATAAACCTATTCATTTTCCATCTCAAAATTTGTTTTTAGACTTTAATGTACTTAACGTAAGACAAATTTATTATATTGTAATAATAAAATTCATACATAAAAATCGAAATAATTTTGAATTGTATTCTCATAGTTATGAAACAAAAGGTATGAATTCTTTAAGATTGTTTGAACCAAAATGCAACACTGTTACAGTATTTAATCATAGTAGTAATTTAGGCCCAAGAATATATAACAAACTTATATTTAAATATCCTAATCTTGTCAATTCTAATAGTTCTAGTATTAAATTTAAAAAGTTATGTATGGATTTTATCAAAATTGAAACATTGTAAATTTAAATTTATATACTATAATTGCATAGTAGACAGAAGAAAAATTGTATTGTATACTTATTAATTTCAATTCAGGAATCCGCCCCTGAGCACGAGTTCTCCTCTTTCAGGGGCGAGCTAAAGTTTTTTCTATATATAATATATGTTATGTTATAATTATTAGCAAAATAATAAATAAATCTATACTAATAATAAATCTGTAGCCGAAATTTTTCTGGTAATTTTCGATTTTCCAAACATAATTAGTCCTAACATATATAATTAACCACCCTGAAACAGAAAATCGCATTTTTGAAATTTTTGTTTGTATGTCTGTCTGTATGTTTGTTACCTTTTCACGCGATAATGGCTGAACCGATTTATATGAAAATTGGAATATAAATTAAGTTCGTTGTAACGTAGATTTTAGACTATACGACATTCAAAATACTTTATTTAAAAGGGGGGTTATAAGGGGGCCTGAATTAAATAAATCGAAATATCTCGCTTATTATTGAATTTTGTAAAAAATGTTACATAACAAAAGTTTCTTTAAAAATGATTTCCGATAAGTTGTAATCTTTACAAAATTTTGATAGGACTGATATTTAATGAGATGAGTTTTAAAATTAAAATAACGCCATCTAAGACGGTGCAATGAAATAACAAATGACTTCGTCTATAAGGGGCCTTGGGCAACAACAATCGAAAAAGGGGCCTTAGACAGCAACAATCGAAAGCTATTAAACTATTCCTATGCACAGAAAATTTGATAAGCTTTTTTGTACATTCGTTTTCTGTATTTCTTAAAATAATATTTATGTACACATTCATTTTAATCTCAGAGAATTAATGAACAACGAGAGTGTATTGATTTAGTATGCAGTAATAGTACGTTAGCTTAGCAATCCATTATTTTATAATTCAAATTTTAACTATGCTCAATTGAATCGTGTTAAAATACATAAAATAGACTATATATGCAATAAATGCAATGCAAAAAATAATGGGTAATGAGCCAAGCAGATTATGTTGCGCTGTTGTAAAGGTTGTTGCTTCTGAGATTCAAGAGCCCCCACAACAAATTAAAAACTTTCTTATCAGAGTACATCCGTTATCAACGCACTTTTTATATAATATAATATAATATAATATAATATAATATAATATAATATAATATAATATAATATAATATAATATAATATAATATAATATAATATAATATAATATTAAATATGTAGCCGAAAATTTTCTGGTAATTTTCCCTTTTCCAAAAATAATTGGTGTTAACGTGTATAGGCTAATTATTCATCCTGAGACCGAAAATCGCATTATTGAAATTTTTGTTTGTATGTCTGTCTGTCTGGATGTTTGTTATCTTTTCATGCGATAATGGCTGAACGGATTTCGATGAAAATTGAAATATAAGTTAAGTTCGTTGTAATTTAGATTTTAGGCTATATGGCATTCAAAATACTTCATTTAACGGGGTCTGAATTAAATCGAAATATCTCGCTTATTATTGTTTTTCTGTGAAAAATGTTGCATAACAAAAGTTTCTTTAAAAATTATTTCCGATAAGTTTTATTCTATGCAAAATTTGGTAGGTCTGATAGACTTTTAAAATAATAATACAATACGTTTTCACCGCCGCCTCAGATTGTAGTGTTGTTGTTCCTGCAGTAATTCCCATGTGCAAAATATAAAATTTTTGAGTAGGAAGAAAAAACGCATTTATTCATTCCATGGCAATGGTACATAGGAGATCGTGAATTCTTACATTTTCGAAAGAAAGAAATATAATTACATATCAGTGTTTATGCTGTATCACTATTTAAGTTATTTGAAGGTTTCAGAACCATAGTGGGCCAAGCGCCATTTACTGAAGACTTAGAAAACAAGGGTTAAAATTAAGTTATTATCATAATTCAATGGAACCATATAGCAAGTAATATAAAGTATACACAATAAAACTAAATGATATGTCAATCTTCATTAAACTATAGTTGCGTGTAATAACAAATAAGAAACATGTTAAAGGAATTGTCATTGCACCAAATGAGTGGTCTCTGAACCAAAATGATCGCAATTTAATTATTTAAATACAATTTCAATTAAGTAACATATTAAACGATTTATCCTTCTAACAAACACAAATGTTCCCTGGATCAAACACGTCCTATTTTAATTACGTAATTACTTTATATTTATTTCTAACAGGTGCAGCGGAGCGCACGGGTACGGCTAGTAAATAAATAAATAAATAATTAAATAAATAAATAAATAAATAAAGAAATAAAGAAATATTGTATTTGTTCGATTCTTACCGTATTTTGTTTCCTTCAGTGCCTCAAACTTACAGACGAAAAAACGTTGAGAGTTTTATTTTCATCTGGCATCAATATTACATTTCTACCGCTATTCGGCAAAGATAACTGTGTATTTTTACATTAAGCAGCAGTACATACCTCTGGCTTCACTATCCATATTGAAATTACCACAGGTTGACAAAATGCATAACACAGGATTCTTTTGCATCAGCTACAAGGGTCGGTCCGGTTTTTTTTTTGCCACTGCTGTACAATATTGAAAATTAGTATGTATAAAACACAGTCTTTCTACTATATGTAAAAAATATTTTTACAATTTAAAAAATTATTTACATTTTTTTTTTTTTTTCCAAAATTCAGTTCACTGTGTAGTGATGAAGCGTTTCGCACATAACTCAAAAACTATCCAACATTCTATGATGAAAATTTTTGTGTGAATTTATGCATGTCACATCTACAATATGACCTAAGATCACTTCTCTATATATGATAGATTGTCTGACAAAAAATAAATTCATTTAAAAATGGTCAAATCAGTAATTTCTTCTAACACAAAATAAAAAAATAGGCTATTATTTATTAAAGAATGTAGTTGAAAGAGCATGATAGTGTAAATGTGAGTTTCAGCAATAAAATGAAAGAGAGAGAAGATGAAAAAGTTAACAAGTTTATGAGTTATGAGGGCAACCCTTTATCATTGCACAATGAACTATCACCATTATTAATTTTGAAGAAAAAATGTAATGTTTTTTCAATCGTAAAAATATTTTTTTTCCATTTAGCAGAAGGACAGTGTTTTACACATAACAATTTTTATTATGATACAAGATACAGTAATGGAGGAAAAATTGTTGATTATTTCCAAAAATGTTACTGCCGTAAGCTGTACCTAACTCCTTAAAAGATGTTGTAAATGATAGACAGTAAAGTGTAATTTAATCACTTTCTACAATATTTCTACTACATCTGGTATACGCATCCGAACGTGGTTGTAAGTGACAAATACTAAAGTTTACAGCAGACCAAAATATCAATAATATTGTTTATAGTAACAACGTTGGTTTTTTATAAAATTGTATTTTATATAATTGAAAAATGGTATGTAGTAAGTGATGAGGGAAACAATTTACTAACTTATTATATATGCTGAGTACAATCCTGTACTCACTTTCGGTAAAATTCTTGGTTACAATTGTTCGGGTGATAGAGTCTATTCTAGAACCAAATTATAGTTTAATGAGTGTTATTACATTAAATTATAGATATAACTAGGGCCCGGATGTTTAGGAATTTATGGCAGTTAAAATAGGCAGGCATAAAAGGCAATAACAACATAAACGAATGTAATCGCGTAGACTAGAGGAATGTAATACTTGGGGCAGAGCGATAGCTTGGAAATATATAAGTAAAATGAAATAGTACGGACACGTCTGGAAAGTACGCGTGTTCATTCCTTTCGAAAAGTAATTTCCCATGCCACTTGCACATGTGGGATCTGCTGTAGTATTGACTGTATCAAATCAGGCGGGGGAATATGCACGTGTGTAGGTCGCACCACACGTATTGCAGCTTCTTTCGCAACGTCCGACTCGAATATTTTCTGCACACGAACACCTGCGAACTTTGCAGTTTATGCAACACACCGAACTGCAAGACGGACAAAAATTTCCTATTTAAGTTACAATGCTGATGGTGTCGCTAATGGTCGAGAAAGACCAAATTAACTAATGTTTAAATATTCTGGGGATTATGACGCTGTTAATTGTTAGCTGCTGTCCTACGACTCGGAAGTACGTGACAGGAAAGTTAAAAGAAGTAAGACGCAAAGACAAGGGCAAATCGTAGCTCCCTTAGTTTTCTGTAAACTTTTAACCTGTGGAAACAAGCTTTGTATTCCGGGCTTATATACTCCTTCGATTTCCTCTTATCCTCTCGTTTATCACTAATAAATTATCACAACACTGTTTTCCCACTCAATATTATCGAAGTATCTACTCTTTACTCCTTCTCTCTCCTACACGTCCTCTTCCATACCTTCTTCGTCATTCTAATTTCGTCGTTACCACTTTCACCACCACCATTACCATCACCACCACCACCACGACCATCACCACCACCATTATCTTCATCACCTCCATCATCACATTCGTATGAAAGGGGAACAGATGCAAAGATGTAAATTAGTATTCAAATCCTTATAACTTCCAAGGTTTCAGAGGTAGATGCTTCAAGCGTGGTATGTTTAGTAAAAACGGCTTATTTCATTGTCCATATTTTTCACAGTTTTTATCTCTACCAGAGTTCCTAATTTAAAACAAAATGACTTCATTTCCATCCAAACTTAAAAACAAAATACATTTTATATCAATCTGGTATTTTCCACAGTTCTTTTAGAACATTAGCATCGTTTCTGGTTTTTCGTTTTTGGTTACATTTGAATTTAAAAAAATAAATAAATTAGAGCTCCTTTTGGAATGAAAAAAATATGCATGTGTTTTACAATCTTAAAACCATACTATATACTATTAAATTCTGAGACAAACAATATGTTTATTACTGTCTAAACTAGTAGTGTATAACATTTCATTGCCCTAGAATATGTAGTTGCTGAGGAAAATGGGTTCAACCAATGGTTCCCAAATTTTTAAAGGCGCGACCCACTTTTGGTCAAGAATTCAGTTTGCGACCCCCACCTTCCACTACCACATCAGTTCTCAACTCTATTCGAAAAATACTAATCCCCGTAAAATCGCAAAGAACTATAATTTTACGCAAAATCAGCTGATACTATCCAAAGTACGTATTTAAACAACAGGTTTTTGAGTATTTTAAGGAAGGAACTCAAACGAATTACGAGTCACAGATGGATACTTGGGGAAGTTGTCGAAGCAGGAATGATATATGGATTTCTATTGGCTGTAGGGACCGGTCGTCAGGGAGTCATGTGGTTGAGTTAGTGCGCGTAGGGGATCTATGGCACGCAACTCATTCCATATCGAGGGTTAGCGCAATAGAGCTCAACAGGTCGCAGTGCTGGGCCATCCATGCCCCCCTCACTTATATTCCATTCCATTAGTTTCATTTTGTTAATTCATTCCATATTTTTTTCGTAATTGATATTAATATATGTAATATCTTAATTTTCTGTGTCATTTTATACTTTTGGTGAACTAAGTAAATAAAATAAATCCCAAAAAAACTCTCACACTAATATTTCACTCTGTGCTACTTCACTTGAAAGTTGTTTGAAGTTATAGGTTATGTAGAGTGAAGAAACATCGGAATCAAATACATGACTCTTAACACCAGAGTACAATTTTTTTTTACTTACTTTGAATGACCACTAATAAAAATCATAATACTGAATTAATTGAATATTCCCCAGAAGATATGTGTCCAATATCTCAGAATTGGCTTCAGAACTATCCATATGTATTATTGAATTTATTATGAATACTGAAATGGAGAGTGACAAAGGAATTATAGAGGGAAACGGGAGAACCTGGATAAAATCCCTCACTTGCTTACTTACTGGCTTTTAAGGAACCCGGAGGTTCATTGCCGCCCTCACATAAGCCCGCCATTGGTCCCTATCCTGAGCAAGAATAATCCATTCTCTATCATCATATCCCACCTCCCTCAAATCCATTCTAATATTATCTTCCCATCTACGTCTCGGCCTCTCCAAAGGCCTTTTTCTCTCCGGCCTCCCAACAAACATTCTATATGCATTTCTGGATTCGCTCATATGTACTACTGCCCTGCCCATCTCAAACGTCTGGATTTAATGTTCCTAATTATACCAGGTGACGAATACAATGCGTGCAGTTCTGTGTTGTGTAACTTTCTCCATTCTCCTGTAACTTCATCCCTCTTAGCCCCAAATATTTTGCTAAGCACCTTATTCTCAAACACCCTTAACCTATGTTCCTCTCTCAAAGTGAGAGTCCAAGTTTCACAACCATACAGAACAGCCGGTAATATAACTGTTTTATAAATTTTAACTTTCAGATTTTTTGACAGCAGACTGGATGATAAAAGCTTCTCAACCGAATAACAGGCATTTCCCATATTTACTCTGTGTTTAATTTCCTCCTGAGTATCATTTATATTTGTTACTGTTGCTCCCAGATATTTGAACTTCTCCACCTCTTCTAAAGATGAATTTCCAATTTTTATATTTCCATTTCGTATAATATTCTCGTCACGAGACATAATAATATATTTTGTCTTTTCGGGATTTACTTCCAAACCTATCTCTTTATTTGTTTCCAGTAAAATTCTCGTGTTTTCCCTAATCGTTTGTGGATTTTCTCCTAACATATTCACGTCATCCGCATAGACAAGCAGCTGATGTAACTCGTTCAATTCCAAACCCTCTCTGTTATCCTGGACTTTCCTAATGGCATACTCTAGAGTAAAGTTAAAAAGTAAAGGTGATAGTGCATCTCCTTGCTTTAGCCCACAGTGAATTGGAAACGCATCTGACAGAAACTGACCTATACGAACTCTGCTGTACGTTTATCCCTCATGATCCTTAACTTTTCCAACCACAAATACGACTTCGCCATCGCAGGATTTGAACTCCGGTCCACGGTGATTGAATGCCAGTGCTCTGCAAACTGAGCTACCAAGTCAGCCCAAGTATTGGTTTACTTCGTATCTGAAAATCTACGAGCAACTGAAATATAGTAGCCTATACATTACTACCTACGATACTTTAACATTGAAAACTCCATGCGGCTGCGCTTCCTATTTCACGCGGGACTGACAGCAACGACCTAAGCACAGGCAAAAACTGTTCAACCGGTAAAAGCCGCGTTTGAATTGAACTTAAAGGCATAAACGGATGTTAATGGACTCCAAGTTTGCCTTCTTTTATATTTAAAACTCCCCTCCCTAATATTAGGCAACCATCCAAGACAACTTTTACTTCTATCAGACTGCCTTCCCTCAATTTGCATGAAAAGAAGATGAAGATACGAAGTTTAGAGTCTGTACAATGCCCCTACTATATCGGTAAATATCCCCGCAGCGAAATTTTATTGTAAATACTATACTCTTTTAGAGGAATATAACTGCGTGGAGTAATGGAATCTCTACTTATTGTTGCATTTAAATTGCGGAGAGGAATAATCTTGAAAAGTACAAGAAGTTCTGCATAAATCGCGTAAGAAATTAAGTGACATTAACAGAGAGTTGTAACCGTTTTATTTGTTCCCCTTTTGCAATAAGTTCACTCCTGTTTCTGCCCCCTTAATTTTAAATTATTGCAAAATGAAAGCAATTGCATAGTAACTGGATAATGATGTTGAGACGAGGTAATTTAATTTCAATTTTAAAGTGTATTTCCATTGTACAGTACAGTACTCACAGCAATTATTGTTCAGTTTTTGTTTAGTTGTAGTCTTAATAGAAAGGAACCATACCGGAATGTAGACATGGCTTACGCCAACATGGTTAAAATTTAACGTTTCGTATTGTGAAGTAGGGATTGGGTGCAAGAAAGGCACTTCTCCCATATGCAAGTTTTGAGAAAACTGATTTTGAACATTCAAATCGTAATAATGTGAGCTATGCACGCCTTTACATTTTGGGTACACCTGACCTCTATGATCATAGTATTGAACTAAAAACTTGGTGATCATATGCATAACAGATCAGAGAACACAATAAAGCGTTTTACACAAAAAGGGCACATCCTCTAAAATGCCCTTCTTGCACCCAGCCCCTCAATTTATGTTACACAGTTTACAGAATTTCTTATGATTACCACTCTCATAATTAGGTTTATTATTATTATTATTATTATTATTATTATTATTATTATTATTATTATTACTGTTGATTCAACTGTCCGAAGACAGATTAAAATCTCACAAGTGGCACCAATAAGGCTTCTCTCATGAGGTAACTAAGACAAGAGATAATGGGGTAGAATGGCTAGTTTCTTTCCCCTATTATTATTATTATTATTATTATTATTATTATTATTATTATTATTATTATTATTATTATTATTATTCTAGTTATTATTACAATTTTGAGACCATATCGGATATTGTACCGAGGATGCACTACAACACACTGGCTTTATTGTGACATATTATATTTTGTTTCTTAAATGACTTCCAAAGACCTTGAACGACACGTTGCCCCATACGATACGATATTGTTAAGCTGTTAAACCAGCGATGTCAGACAGGGACTAAACGGAGCGGAGCGCTCCACTAGACTGGTTGCGTGCTCCAGTGTTTCCACAGACATAAGCAAGTTCAAGCTCCGATCTAGCTCCACAACCAGTATTGGAGCTTACAACTCTGACACTACTGTCTTAAACGAATACGGAAAAGGTTAATCACATTTCAACTTTATACTGTACAATTAGCACAACGGTCACAAAGCAATTCTAAGCGTTTAAATATTGTTTGATTTGTTGTAAAAACCATTTTCTCACATTACTGATCAATTCTTCATTCGATGAAAACTTCTTTTCCTACAATGCTTTTTTAGCTTCTAAAGTACAGGGTGAATGAGACCATTCGTAACAGTAATTTATTTCGGAAACGCATTAAAATTTTCGAGACGAAAATATTTGTAACTAGAGCATATGTGAACTTTCATTTGAGCTTGATTTCATCAATCAGCCATAAACCCAGTAGGGTCAGTGGCGTATCACTTTAAAGTTTCAAATGAAAGTCGGGGTCAAATAAACATTTGTTAGAGCTCTTCAAAACAAACAAATTTCATGGGAAACGTTTTTATCAATTCCTGTCTGTCATAATTACCATCTTTTCTAGCACAAAACGTTTTCAGAAAATCAGATCAAGAGAAAGTGTTTCGATAATTAAACACTGCATCACTTCAATGAAAGGATCTCAATTACCATTTATCAATTTCAATAGTACAATAAAAATAAAGGGATAGCACTTCAACGGACAATAGATGAAAAAAAAAAACCAGATGTGAGAAAAATATAACTCATAGCAAATATAGAATACTCTTCCACACTGTAAAATAATATTGTTCCAATCACAATTAAAAATATTATAATGTTAATATCCATTACTATCTACAGAGAATATTCTGGCATGGACAAATTGCCATACAACGACAGTGTGTTAATAATATGAAAAAGACGAAACAAAAACAATGTACTGGGAACTAGGATAAATATCTAGTGAATCTGTTTTCTTAATCACAAAATGATTATCTCGTTGTTGAAATCGAACTTGGGTCGCGCTTTGTGACAGCTGTGTCTAGATATAGGCGGAGAGAGAACCGTTTCCTTGGGGGAAGCAAAGCAAAATCATAGTATCCCAATATAACGAGATTAAGGTGGAGACCATTTATCTCCTCCCACCGTTACAGCTTGACCTTGGTACAGTAAATTAGAATATGATCATTTAATAAGTGTATTGTAAAATAAAGTAAAATATGTAATAACAAAATATACAGACAATTTACTTTTTTTTTCCTCTTGTACGGAGGAGGGAACCGAAGGCTTGCACTGCAACCTGGGCTTATTGTGCTTACCACTCCTATTCTGTGAATGATTGGGTAGCCGAACAGCCGCGCTCTTGTACAACTATAGCATGCCACACCGTGAACTTAACCCGGTCTATTGTATGGATGATGATATGTGAATTAATGATGGCGAAATGAGTCAGAGGTTCAAAATCGAAAATTACCCAGCAATTCTGCTTCAATTTGTTGAGGAAAAATCCCAATCAAGCAACTTTTCCAAATCGCTCGTTTCATGGTCAGACTTGCTAACCATTATTCCACAACGATGGACCAATTTTAGATTTACTTTATCTGTTTATTTATAAAGCAAGATATAATTATGAAATGTGAATTCTAATTATTTTATTTAAACGCGTCTTTAAGTTTATACATTATACCGGAATCATTTTTCTTTTTTCTGCATTGTTGAGCAGTGTTTCTTCAAGTGGCTACTTGAACCCCAGCAGAGTTCTGACACATCTGTACAGGCTGTTACAAAAACATTACAGTGTTTCCATTTCTCAAATGAAGTATAGGAATTCTTATAGTAGACTCAGAAATTTAAAATAAATATTGTAGTCCACATGCTCTGAAGACAATAATTCATAAATTTAAGCACAGAAACTTAATCATAAAGAAAAGCAAGAAAAATCTTTTGAATTCAATATTTTCTAACGTTAATAGAAAAAAAATTCGGCGAAGTTTGGGGGATCATGCCCCCCATAACTCCGCCTATGTGTCTATGCCAGGGCTGGACAGCAAGAGCGGATTCTACTCTCTCACGGGGAGCCATATGATTTCTCTTCATCCCCTTTCTTCCCAGCCGAACACCGCGCAGCGTTGATTCAGTGACGGATGAATATTAAGCGTCCCCGTTTAGAGTCAGGACCCGATCCCAATGCCCAACCCTGGTCTAGGCCCACATTAATAAAAACTAGCTTACTGTTATTCAATTCGTCCTGTATTATTAAAAAGAACTGAAGTACATGTAATGAACCATTTCTTGAGATCTAATATAAGAAATTAAACCAAATGAGTGTCCTGCGTGCACACTCCCACTAACAATAAAGTAACTATTACAGCTCTTTCTTCGTAGTTTAATTTCTTGCAGTTGGTTCGCTATTAAATATGAAGTGGTTTATGATTTTAAACACAATTACAAGAATCAAACTAATTTCACATAGAAACCTGCACAGATTAAGAGCTACAAATCCCTTTCATGAGTGATTCATAAGTAATTTTCTACTTAAGCACTCTAGACTTACTCACAAGCATTAAGAGGAGCAATAAACCTTCATACAGTATTTCAAATAATAATAGATTCGTGGAATGTGAACATGGTCACGTGACTTTTATGAAACACAAGATGAGTCAATTAAAACCGAACTGGAGGGTTAGGATATGGAAGTATTAAAAATCCCAAGCCACGTCACTCGAATATGATCATTAACTCAAGAGATTCAGATTTTATATAACAAAATAGGCCTATTAAGCACTTAAAAATAAGTCACCATCATACAGATACCATCCCACGTAGGTATTCAAGGAAACGAACAAGCAGATGAAGCATCCAAAGAAGGCGTCCGCAAATCTTACAGTGAACCAACCCTGAATGTTATGCCCACTGTAGACATCATAAGCCACATCAAAATGAAATTTAAGGAACTGTAGAAAACTACCTGGCAGAATGGCCTAACCAATGAACTTCATTTCGTAAGAGGCAATAATCCAGCACTGTTTCCAGTAACGAAACTCCTACAACGTCAGTAGGTAATAATATCTACAGGGTGATTCAATGACTATTTTACAAACTCTTCGGACCGTATTCATAGACATTTTTAGCGCGGGTTTCAGGTGGATGATCAGCGTTTTTCGTATTCATAAACCAGTGTTAGCGATAGGATATGATTTGAATTCTGTACTAGTAACTAGTGGATAGCCGGGGCTAGCTTAGTACGCTCGTAGCGCGTGCTGCGAAATGTCTATGAATAGCACCCTTTGGGATAATGAATGAATGAATGAATTAATGAATGAATGAATGAATGAATGAATGTTAGCCATGATGTCCCATGTTGGGCACAGGCCTCTTGTGATGGAGTTAGAACCCCCTCGACAGGGATGGCTCAAGTGTACTCGCTTGGTGAGCCAATCCAGGCGAGCTTGTCGTGTATACTACTTTTGTGACATGGTTAATAACCCTGTTAGACTTTAACTAGTCTCAGCACTCTGTTCTTTGTTCATTTTTTTTCTTGCACTACACACATTATACTGACACCTGCACTTTGACAAACACTGATTGCTATTTACACTATTTACCTGACACTTTCTCAACACTGACTTTACTATTTACAAAACTTATCTTACACTTTCACTAATACTGACTTTACTATTTACAATATCTTAACACTGATTACGTTATCTATTTACAATGACCGTCCCTAGTTCTTTCCACAAAACTCTGTTCTTTGCTGTCCTCGAACATTGTTTCCCCACCTCTTTGGTAAACATGTCAGACCATCTGAGCCGTGATCTTCCCTGTCCTCTCTTTCCGATGTAGGGGTCCCACATCGTGACTGCATGGGTCCATCTTGTCTGATGTAGTCTCGTAGAGGAGACAATTATGAACAACTTTCTTATAGGAACCTATGTTTGGAAACGTTCTGTTTGGTAGTTACAGACATAGATATGTTAGTCAGTGCAACTAGTTAGAATCGAACTCAAGGTCACCCTTTTGAAGTTTGGTTTAAGACGACCTGTTCCTGCAAACGTTGGTGATTTCTCATAAACATGGTACGAGCTAGTTGGCATCGTAAATTATATTTTGACTGATTAAATCTTTAAACTATTCTCGCTACTTGTTCATGCATTTAATTTATGGAAAAGCAAAAAGCAATGAAGGAAAGTTGCAAGGTATAATCAGTTAAAATATTATTTATAATGTCAAGTAACTGATACCATGTTTATGAGAAATCACCAATGTTTGCAGGAACAGTCTGTCTGCAACCGAATTTGAAAAGGATGGCCTTGACTTCGAATGTAGCTCGTTGCACTGACTAACATATCTTGACTTGTATCTACCAAACGGAATGTTTCCGTGACATAGATTTCTATATTAAAGTTGTTCATAATTGTCACCTCTATCATTCCTAAAAGTTTGTAACATAGTCACTGAATCCCTCTGTATACTAGAATTGGACTTACTTGTTAGTAAATTAACTTACATGTATTTATTATTACAAGAACCACATCCCATATGTGAAGAATGCCACTGTAGATTAACCATTGAGCACATCATTACTGGATACCAGAAGACTACAGACAACGACATGGCGTTTCGAAACATCTTCAGACAGCGTTTCAACACTATCAACAATAGACTCGATAATCTTAATTTTCTTAAAGATATAAGCTTGTACAATGGCATCTAATAATTTTCTTTATGCAAATCCAGCATTAAAACACGTTTGTTATGACGCTATAAATCGTGCATAATGGTCTAATTCTGCCACTGGATTCGTAGTTATGGTAAGGATTACTTTCAATCGTATGTTATATTACAATGTTAAAATTCCTAATATATCTATTTTTTTTAATCCCTTTATGTTTATTAGGTAATTCTTGATGAATAATTCAGTCATTAATCTTTCTTTTATGTTTTTTATTTATATTTTCTATACCTGGTTTATTTTGTTGGGGTAATTTGGGTTACTTGTTTGGTAGAGATTTAATTTCCTTTGGTCTGATTGCCAGAAAAGGTTACCTGGCAACTAGTATTCACTGACGTCATCAACGCCTTCACAATACAATTTTATATAACGTACCTGTACGAAAATCTTCAAAACAACAACAAAATAACATTTTCTTAGAAACGGTTACTTAGCAACAATGCAACATATTGCGTCATATCCAGGACTCATGTTTCTACTACGGTGTATCATAATTCGTAAATTTATAAAAGTTTTTTTTTACATATTTTGATGCTGAATAGCATAAAACATTGTATATAATACGTGTCCGAGTATAATCGTCATTATAAACACTCCTGAAAAGTACCAAGATTATACACTAGTTACATAAATTACTACTGTACTTTGAACTATTCAGTTACATTGATCTTCACCTCCGTTCAGTGAATCAGTAAAAAAGTTACGTACAGTATTTATATGGATAAAAGTTTAAAATTGAATATTCAAGTTGCAGAAACTTGTAAAAAAAGTAGTCTCACTAATCCACTCGTTTAGGCGATTGAAGAACTTTCTACCCTTTTCCCTGAAGAAGATTTTAGTGCAAACACTCGTGATGCCCCACTTCGATTACTGTGATATTCTGTTTACTGACCTAAGCGTAACTTCTGCGCAGAGACTGCAACGTGTTCATAATATGTGCGTCCCTTTCGTCTGCAATATTCGCCGGGCTGATCACGTAGCACCAACCCTCGAAATGTTGTCCGTCTAGAAATCGTAGGAAAATCCACTGTCTTTCCCTCCTCTTTCACATATTGTATTTCTCCACTCCTGTCTACCTTGCGTATCGTTTTCAAAATTTATCAACCCACCATAATCTAGACACACGATCACAACACTTCTCAATATTATCCATTCTCTCCCAATGGACATCCTCATATTCATCTTCTTTCGCCGTGGCTGTTTCTCGGCTTTGGAATTCCCTACCGAGTAATGTCAGGGACTGTCAGATATCAAACCAATTTAAGAATAGACAAAGAAAATATTTCTCAAATAATTCTCGTTAACAATAACAGCAGTTTGAAGTTTCTCAGTGTTTAATGGTTATGTATATCACAGAATTAATATTTAAATTATCTCAATATTGTTCTTATTATTATTATCACCATCAATTTATTATATTTACTGACAAACAACACTATTATTTTTCACTCTACACTTAGGGAAAAAATGATAATATATACTTTTAAGAAGTACTCTTTTGAGGCCATGCACTATAAAGCCAGATTTTTGTGAGAAAGGAATACGAATGAGAGAAGCAGAAATACAATGTTCCCGCAGGTTGCATACATTCTCTGTTGTCTCTAGGCGCCTGAAACATGTATTTCTAAACGACTTCCAATAAACCGACGGGTATGAAGATCAAAGGTGGGCAAATACGGAGTTCCTCGGAAGGTACGTATACGTTTCTACTCCATTTCCTTCACATCAGAATCTACTTGTGTACGATTGAGGCAATAAATTAGGGAAAGAAGACGAGAAAGAGTTAAACAAGCACATAAAGCAAGCGTCTTCAGATTCAAGTCTTCACATTCAAATCCAATTGCCTGTTTCGCTCTTATACATTTTAAAACATCCATTGCATTTCATCACAAGATACAGGATTCTTCTGAATGTAACTGAATATTATTAAATATTTTATACGTTTCAGTTTTATTGATTCATAATTGCGTTTCCACTTTCGTAGGTCTCGAGTCCGATTCTTAAAGCTCTTCTGATTAATATTTTGTGCGAGATCGTGCGTATTTGCTTGGTTTTCGCACAAAACCAATCCGCGGAAAGTGCAAAATTCCACATTCAGTATTCCCAACCTAACACACATAACAATTTCCCTCTTCTTACCGCTTAAGTGACATATTGATTTTACTGCTTTAGGCTTTTAACATATTATTTTTAGAGACGTTCAATATAGTAATAATTATAAATTGGAAACTTACCACTGCAATTTCACCTAAATTGCACTGTTAATTATTGTTTTTAAATATTTGCAAAAATTAAGTAAACTCTACAACTCCACTAAAGTTACTGCATTCGTGATGCAAGTAACATTAAGGAAGCCGTGAAAACATCAACAAATCAATTAGCCGATGTTATTACTGCAATATGTTATACAAATAATATTGTTAAAATATTAAAATGAAAGATAAATCATTACATAACCTTACCGTTTGTTTTAAGTTCGCATTTATAGACTGGGGGGAAAAAAAGACAGACGTATTACACGGCCTGCTGGAGTATAGTAAACACAGAAAACATTTTAAAGCAACAATGTTGAAGATAGATATTTTTGTTTTACAAATTTTCCGTCATTGAACAGAAACCAAGATGGAGATTTCATTGCAACTAATTAGAAATTCCTCTTTCAGGTATGTAATAAACGATCTTCGCACAAAATAATGTACGATACACGAGCGGTATGTTTTCTTTCAATTCTCGGAAATTAAAAAAGCTCAACTACGTTTCGCTTTTTCAAACTTTTCCTCGAACATGAAAACTTCAACATACCGCTCTTGTAACGCATATTACTATTACATGCGTTTATTCAATTCCTTCATGACAATTTTATTGTGGTAGTCAACGTTGGAATTAACAAGAAACGGCTTCCTTGAAACTGCCTTAGTCTGCAAAATTAGGTACATCTGGTTAAGTATTCAGCCCTCAGAAAATATGAAGGTAACCGAGGGAAATAAGGCCCACCTAAGGAAAAAAAAGTTCTTTCTTTGAAATAGAGACGTTTAACAATGTTTAAATAGTGGAATAGCATACTTTTATAGTTATCCTATAATGTTTTACTTCAAATAAATATTCAAATATACACATAAATGCTGTGAGCAATGAAAATTAACATCATGTCACTGAGCCTTATATCCTGCTGTAACAGATAATAAGGCTCACAATGAAGAATATAAAGTACTGAACACAATTTGGGCATACAAAGTCTTCAATTTTTTCCTCAGTGAGACCTACACCTTCATCGTTCATCCAACATTCACAAGAGACACACGTGCATATCTACAACAATTTTCTTCGCAGACAGAACACATCCGCGTCCCCTGGATGTTTATAAATCCTGAAATTCATGGTTCATCCAATGCTCTTTCTGCATTAGGAATTGTCAGTCTTTCGTTTGTTTCATTTCTTGCAAAAAAAAATTGTGCTTCAGAGTTTGAACTTTATAGCTCAGGGATTTCTATGAACTTGTGGGCGTTTCCACGTATTTATTTCATGGGCCTTATTTCCTGCTCTGTTACTTCGCGCCAATTTTAATTTATGGAGTGCTCATATGCTCATTAGCGAAAGTTTCACGGTAGCCCCAAACTTCTTAATGTTTACACAATAAAGTGCATTTAATATTATATTAATAACACACAGTAGAACGATTAAATATCAACTTAAATTTTGCAGAATTTTGTGAAGATAGCAGAAATAATCACACATAACTTGTTGCCATCACTCGAATGCAAGAAGAAAGAGCTGTTACTCTCTTTTTCAAAAGTGTAGAACTAATGGCAAAACTAGGAAGTGGGCCTTATACCCTCAGGTACATCATTTTATCGTCAGCATCATCATCATCATCATTATCATCATCATCTTTTATATAAAAGTTACTTTTCTGCATGAAATATTTTGTGCATATTGAACTAAATAAATACAAACATCAATAAAAATATAATTATTCAAATTTCACGTAATTCATACACTAGCTACTGAGCCCTCAACAGGATTTCATTCCAACATGATTCAATGTTCTCGCATTTGCTGATATGTATTGAAGAAGGAATTTAAATGGGAAAGTGGAGACTCATTTTATCATAACCTGCAGATCGGAGCTAGTTGACTTGTTAACAGGAGATTTCCGTTTGCCATTTTCAATTAGAGCCACTTCAAGCTGACATACATTCCAAATCATTGAGTCGTGTACGGATATTAACCTTGCGAAGCGTGAAGCTGATCTTTCACCTCTTGTCTGATGATGCGTGCAGTAATGTGTGACATTTTAACATCACATGAAACAGCTTTGTACTCCCTTGTTGTACCACATATGCGCTGTAGGCGGTTTCCCTTAGAAGTATGATACTTGAAACAAAATTATCGCGTATAGTCAGTTGTTTTGTCGGTTGACTGGTTAGTTGTTAACACCTTTGGAACTGATTGATAAAGATTTTTCTGGGCTGTGTTAATCTGGCAGTTTGAATAGTATAGTTTTCTAGGTAACAGTATAAAATCATAATTAATTTCTAATTATCATAGGACGATGTTTAGCTTCATTGAGTACAAAGTGAAATAGACATGGCCGATAAAATTTGCCTCGAGTTGTCTCATTCAGGGACAAAAGTTTTCAAAATGAAGTACTTGAATCTACGAGAAGGACCTTTCAGGTTAATTTTTTTCTGCAAAAGAAATTATGTGAGTCTTTATCTTTAAAAACTTAATTCCCTCCACTGCATTTCAAATCCCGAATTCCTGACTTCATAATTAGAATGGCATCCATTCTATTGCCAAGGCTGCATATTATCAAAGATGACGATAAGTATATATATAAGATAAATCACTGTACGTTAAAAAATTACATTAAAATACTTTTAAATTATAGAGTTTGTTAGTAGTACTAATTGGAAAATGTAAGTTAAGGCTGGTTCACAATAAACCGGGAATTAAAACGGCAACGAGAACGGAAATATTGTTAAAATAAATGTATTTAAATATGAGCATTCACAATTAAGTATTGTGAACGCTCACATTTAAATACACTTATTTTAACATTATTTCCGTTCTCGTTCTTGTTGTCGTTTCAGTTCCCGGTTTATTGTGAACCGGCCTTTACAGCTATGATTTGATTTTGTATTTATAATTTTCTAAAATACATAGCATTTTATTTATTTTCATAAATTTTCGCCACAAATGCTTTCAAGCAGAAATGTTCCAACAAGGATTGTCGCGTAAATGTAATCACCAAGAAAAATAAGGCCTGCATTATACATATGGTTTACATTAATTGTATTGAACATTTTACGACCCTTTATCAATTGCTATAGTTATGTAGCGTCTGAATGAAATGGAGGTGATAATGCCAGGGAAATGAGTCCAGAGTCCAGCGACGAAAGTTACCCAGCATTTGCTCTTAATCGGTTGCGGAAAATCCACGGAAAAAAACTCGCCTAGATAACTTGTCCCAACCAAGATTTGAACCCGGGTCTGCTGACCGTTACTTCACAACGGTGGACGTTTTACATTACGTAGTAGAATATTTTACTATGAACGTACGCATAATGATGCTAAAATGGACGGGGTACACCTTTTCATGACTCATATTTCGGACGTAGTTACTGATGTAAAACAAATGTAGCACACTACATTATTCAACGGGGAGGAACGTTGAAGAAACTTAAAGATGAATAAAAGGAAAGAAAAGAGAGTAAGAAAGGGGTAAGGAATACAAAAAAGAGAAGAGCAGAGGAAAGACGTGAAATATGTCAAATGAGAGGTATACTCAAGCGGAAAAAAATGAAAGGGAAAACAGAAAAATAAATAATAAAAACACGAAAATAAGCGAGAGAGATAAGGAAATAATGGAAGAGGACACAAACCAAGAAACGAAATAATTAATAGCAGGAGCAAAGGAAAAGGAAAAAGTTGCAGATTTTGCATAACCCATAGCCTAAAATTATATTTTTTTTTAGTTTTATGAATAACGAAGAAAATAAAGGTATTCGTACCACCGCCGTCACCGCCACTACCATTACCACTACTGCCACCACCACCACTACTCCTACTACAATAATAACAATAATAGTAATGTTAATAATATACGATAATTGGTGTTATTCACTGTGGTTCAAGTACAGTAAAACCTCCGTTAACTCTCTGTCAACAGGAAACCGATTTAACCGAACCGTCCAAGTCGTGTAAATGAAATTTTGTAGACATTGAAAAATTATACTTACTATAAATTTAATAAATGCAACATTTTGGTACTATGTACGGTATACTCATAGCATAATTATTTTTAATTTCAACACTTTATCGGCAAAACATAAGATCACAATAGAAGCAATTCCGAAAAGAAGCAGTCGTCACTAAGCAAGAATAGAGAAATAAGTGCGAGGGTAACACGTCTTATTGTTTACCCGAGTCGACTAAACCACCCCTAGCACTAAGCACGTGTGACACTGCTGCTTTGCGCCAAAAAAAAAAAATAATAATAATAACCGAACAAAAGACGTGAAAGATAATATCTTATTTTTAATACACATGATGCTTACATTACACACATTATGAGGCAGTTTATAACCTTCTAACAACTGTACATTTGTTATTCGACATTTTACTTATCCCAAAATGTATTCAGTCTCCTTAATTTCGGTTAACAGAGATTTTACTGTAGTAGCATTTTCGACATTAATATTTCTATTTTCTAATAAAAAAAAAGCTGCAAATTTAAAGCACTCTCATAAAGACAGTATGCATGATCCATGTCTAATGTATATTATATGTAAGACCTGAGGTTTCAGCCACAAAATCATTACAACAGGTTAGTTGTGACTGGGTTATACGCCACCTGTATCTCGGAAACATGAGGGAGGGGATTGACTCGCTTTCAGTCGCTCACGTAATACATACAACCAAGATCAAGGGCAGCGTAGCTAACCTAGTGAAATTCCGGACACAGTGTCATAGAATAAATTATACATTTAATCGTAAATCATACAAACAAAATATCTTTTCCAGCAGTAAGAACATAAATATACTCAACGTATTCATTAATAAATGGTTTACAGTTTTTAGTAATTTAATTCTGATGTTAATAAAAATCTTTCCCCCGGATGGTTTTCACTCAGTGTACCAACAATTTTTTTACATGCGCTACACTCCTCCCATCACAATCTGTCGTTTCGTCTATGAAACTCATACTTTATTGTCGGACACGGTTTTTATGATAGCCTGTAGTACGTTTTCACAGCTTCAAGTATTCCTTACGCAATGTTGTTTCGGATGACAATATTTTATGAATGTATCTTTCAAGGAACTGTTTGAAATAATGATTTTCCAGTTTCCAGAACGGGATGTTCGCTTCCATCATCACGTTGCACAGATCACGATGAAAGGTATTGTGTCTGTCTGAACTACTGTAAAGTTTGACGTTGAATGTATATTTTCCTCCCTCTCTCTCTCTGTTTGTAAGAATGCAACATGTTTTTTGTGCTTCTTAGTCGCGATATGTAGTTCTATATATTTATGGTAGCCACTTCTTATTTTTGTTCCACACAACTTACAAACAGAGGAAAAAATATTCACAGCCATAATCTGCCACAATTGTATCTGTCTTACTCGTAACATTTTCGGACGTCCTTCTTTATGCATGATTTGATTTCACTCACAGCGAATTCCCTGCCTGCTTACCTTACCCAATGCCGCGTGACCTACAACAGGCAGTGCAACTTGTGTACTAACTCAGTGTTGTATGCCTTGTGCACCACTAACTTGACGAAATTTTGGCTAAACCCCCGGGCCTTAATTATATGTTATCTCAATATATAATTTCTACTATGGTTACTTCTGAAAGTATCCAAAAATTTCAAGATAGAATCTTTATAATGAATATATATTATTATAATGTACCGAAGTACATATGATATTTCCATGAAGATATTCTGCGTCATCATACGATGAAAGAGTAATTGAACGGAGAAAAATTCTCTCCGGCGCCGGGATTCGAACCCGGGTTTTCAGCTCTACGTGCTGACGTTTTATCCACTAAGTCACACCGGATTCCACCCCGGCGTCGGAAGAATCGTCTCAGTTTTAAGTTCCAACTCTTGGGTTCCCTCTAGTGGCCGCCCTCTGCACTACGTCATAGATATCTATGAACCTAGGACCGAAGTCCACACATGTGCTGAGGTGCACTCGTAATGAGTGACTAGTTGGCCGAGATCCGACGGAATAAGCGACGTCTTAAATCACGAAGTGATTTACGCATATCATATATATTATTTTAATGTACCGAAGTACATATGATATTTCCATGCAGATATTCTACGTCATCATACGATGAAAGAGTAATGGAACGGAGAAAAATTCTCTCTATCTGCATGGAAATATCATATGCACTTCGGTACATTAAAATAATATATACGATATGCGTAAATCACTTCCTGATTTAAGACGGCGCTTATTCCGTCGGATCCCGGCCAACTAGTCACTCATTACGAGTGCACCTCAGCACATGTGTGGACTTCGGTCCTAAGTTCATAGATATCTATGACATAGTGCAGAGGGCGGCCACTAGAGGGAACCCAAGAGTTGGAACTTAAAACTGAGACGATTCTTCCGACGCCGGGGTGGAATCCGCTGTGGCTTAGTGGATAAAGCGTCAGCACGTAGAGCTGAAAACCCGGGTTCAAATCCCGGCGCCGGAGAGAATTTTTCTCCGTTCCATTACTCTTTCATCGCTTCATAATGAAGATCGGAAATGACAGCCCAAACTTTTAAATCTGCATTTATACATTTCGTAATTAAAACATATTATATACGAAATGTTTTGAAAATCATACATCATAGAATAAATGGTTTATACAGAGACAGTGCCTTACTAACAACTCTTACGGATGAGTCTTAATTTTCTTGCAATAACGTAGTAAATGACGCAAAGGAAAAAAGATAACTAAATTACAAAGGCAGAATATACCCACAAGACCCATTTGAAACAAAAATATTTAATGGGCTATTGTTTTTAATTTCAGAAAACAATGAAAATGTTGTCTTTATATCAAGCGCGTCTTGCTTTGTTTTAAATTTAAGAGTGATGAATTAAAAATAAGGTTTTATTGCCTATTCCAGTAGCAGATTGTCGTTATATATAATTTAGCTGGGTACACTTTCGAGTAGATAGTGTAATTTCCTTGGCACATTGCTTGCCAAAAAATAAAAGTCGATAAGATGAATGTGCCTACTGTGAGTTCGTTTTTATTAGCGTTGAAAATTATACAGCGAAGCAGAGAGGCGATAATTAACTGCCTGACTCCCGCTCTGTTGTCGCAATATCGAGCAAAGAGCTGTTTATGTTTCAGCGAAATATCGAATTAGTGATACCCTGCTCTGGAATTATAATTCCATTCCTCTCCAGAGTGCAAGGATTGTTATAAAATAGTCTTAAGTTATAAAGGAAAGGAATCTCGTCTTCATTTATTACAGTCACCATGGAAACAATTAAATGAAAGCTTGTGAGTTTTGTTTGTTAATAGAATTAAGATGCACAAAACATACTTTACACGATATCGTATTTAAATAATTTCATAACGTTCCCTCGATCTAAAAGTACGCCATTAAAATTATATCATAACATTTTCTCTATCTAAAACTACGATATTTACTTACTTACGGCTTTTAAAGAACCCGGAGGTTCATTGCCGCCCTCACAAAAGCCCGATATCGGTCCCTATACTGAGCAACATTAATCCAGTAGCTAGTTATATACCATCTCCCTCAAATTCATTTTAATATTATCCTCCAATCTACGTCTCGGCATCCACAAAGGTCTTTTTTTTTTGCATCCGGCCTCCCAACTAACACTCTATATGCATTTCTGGATTCGCCCACACGTGCTACATGCCCTGCCCATCTCAAACGACTGCATTTACTTACTTTCCATTTACTTTTACAGGCTTTCAACTTTACAGCAGTTCTCCTTTGATTCCTGCTTTCCAGAGCTTACTATTCTCCCACAGTGCCTCTTCCATGCCCATCTTCACCATGTATGCGTATATTCCTTCATACCATGTCTTTCTAGCTCTTCCAAACTTTCTTTTTCCTGGAAAGATCCAATTGAGGATACATTTAGGCCACCGTTCCTCTGACATCCGTTGTGTATGTCCATACCACTGTAAATACCTATTTTCTATTGTTCGTAACAGCTTCATCTGCATCCATTTCTTTCCTAATATATGTGTTTCTTACATGTTCTAGTCTGGATATCCTTATACTTCTTCTCAATCCATTCATTTCTATCGTCAACACCCTTTTCTGTATTTTTTCACTTATTGTCCAACTTTCTCAACCATATGTAAGTATGCTTTCGATTATTGTTTTTAGAATATACTGTTTGGTATTTCTAGTTATGTCCCTACTCCACAAAACACAATTCAGGAATCTAATCGCTTTCCTAGCACAATTTACTCTATTAATAATATCTTTTTTACACGTGCCAGATTTATCAATAATGGATCCCAGGTATTTCAATTCCTCAACACATTTAATTGTGACATCATTTATTCGTAGATCTCCTGAAATTCCTCTGGATTTAACGTTCCTAATTATGTCAGGTGAAGATACAATGCGTGCAGTTCTGCGTTGTGTAACTTTCTCCAGTCTCCTGTAACTTCATTCCTCTTAGCCCCAAATATTTTCCTAAGTACCTTATTCTCAAACACCCTTAACCTCGGTTCCCCTCTCAAAGTGAGAGTCCAATTTACACAACCATACAGAACAACCGGTAATAGAACTATTTTATAAATTTTAACTTTCAGATTTTTGATAGCAAACTGAATGACAAAAGCTTCGAGGCGAATGGAGCCGCGGGCGTAATGTGAACTATAGCGATGACGCTATACTAACGGAGGAGAAGTACAAGTTGATCTCCGGGCTGCAGGACTCCACTGGCCTTGGTCGAGTAATAAAAGAATAAAGTAAGGGGCGTGGTAGTGGAGAGATGCATATATTCAAATAGTGGAGATACAAAATTATCCTCCCTCATGTGCTGTACCAGCCCTGCTCCGAGAAGGGAAACGTGCTCCGATGTTACAGGTTAGCAAGTTGGAAATGATTGATCTAAGGCCAACAGAAAGCGATGCATTCAACTTCAGCATCGAAGCTCAACGTGCTTGAGAAATCGCCGAGACATTATGATTGCAGTACTCTGCTCTATACAATACAGAGTTTTTTCAGGCACTGTAAATGTATGAGTCGGGACACACAACTTTACTTCCCTCCTGACGAAAACCATGCTAATCATTTTACCACTCTCGACAGAGTTTCAAATAGCGAACCCCGGCTCTAGCATCCAATGTTGTAACCGCAAGTCCACGGTGAACAAAGACGTTGTAAATTCGTATGTCATTTATGGTAATTTCTGTATGAAAAAGCGACAGTGTTACAAATCTATCCAAAGAAATAAATCATGGACATTGTGTTCGCATCACATAAGGTTAATTTAAAACATTCTCGAAACATGAAACTGGTAAACATAATTTTAAGTAATGTTACCATCTTTATGAAGGAAATGATTAAATACATACATTATGATGGCACCATCCGCGTTCATGTAATCATTCTCGATAAGAATGAGAATGTAAAATTTACGAGTTTCGCTTACGGAGAAAATTATATTTTCTTTTAAGGATTTATTGTGCATGTTCTTTTTTATTTCAGAAAATTTTACACCTACACTGTGTAAATATATTTATATACGGAATTCCCTTGTCGTTTAATAACCTAGAAACCATAAATTTACCCAATTAAAAATTTTAGAGGGTTTCCTACATCATACTTTGTTTTTGCGCTCTATGTTTGTTGATTGTACAATAAGTAACGGTTATCGTAGGTGTCAATAACAAAATTAAGTTGCAAATAAAACAAATGTTACCTACGTGTAGAATAATAATTATGAAAAATACGGAAAAGGTGAACATTGTAGTCAGAGCCATCGTCATCGTCATCACAGTCGTCATCATCGTCGTCGAATAACATTAATTATTGTAACCACAATAGAATAATGTTCGTAATATGAATACGAGACATCTAACTACCTATCCTCTTCAGATATGAACATAATTACGAAAAATTTATAAACAAACATATTGAGAAATATATAAGTTGAAGCTTCCCCATTAGAAAGACGATCTGGAAATCACTATTAGGCCTATCATTCAATAATATAAACCTTGAATACAAAGAAATGAATTTCGATTTTCAGTTTCGATATAAATATAGATTTCGAAATTGATGTGCTTTTTCATAGTGTAACAGTGTGCTGAAATATATAGCTTTTTAGAAGCTTTTCACCTTTATTAACTTAAATACATTCTCATTTCTAACACAGAGGTTTACGTTTTTCACATAAAAGAGATATAAAAAATATGAATGTAACATGAAATTGTTCCGGTAGCATATTTGTTAGTACCATATCCTCCTTTGCTAACAACACTATATCAAAGTTTAACTTATATGAATCGAACTGAGTATGGAACATTTTAAAATTTAGGAAACAATACACAATTTGATAAGAATTTCTGTTAAGTATCGAAAAATATAATTTAAATAATAACATAGGCCTAAATAAAATTTGAATATCAGCATAAATAAAATGGTTAACTAAGTGATTTTCTCAATCAATATTGAAGTTCCATAACCCATGAAACTGAAATATCACTATAAAATTAATATTGACCAAAATAGTAATCAAGCAAAAATAATAATAACACTTATTGATATTATTATTCTTATTATCATCATTGTTAAAATAATGTAAGAAAAATTAGTTTCTGTTAGACATACTTCATGTTTAAGTTAATATTAAATATGGATTTGTATGTTAGTGCAAAGAACGAAGGAAATAATGTCCCAATACAAAATGAGACTCCCTCCCTCATATACAGTAGGCTGTTAAGCAAAACTTCATTATCATCGGATGGAGGAGGTAAATTTCCACAAATGCTTACTTAAAATTGTCATATTGATCCACCTTTCTAGTGTTTTATAACTTAGTTCATTATAAAATAAAATAGATTATGCAATACTATTTGGGCCTACTTACCAAAAAACTGACATAAAGTCGTAATTTCTGAATAAGACTTTATTTCATTTCACACAACAATTCGCTATTTTTCAACAATCGAAGAAACAAACACTGTTGCCGAAAATAAATCTGTTAATCACTACACTAAAACCTGAGTAACTTGATACGGTGTCTTCAACAAGCTTGGTAACACTGAGAAGGGGTTTTCTTGTGATTGTCATCATGGAGGGAAGGACAGAAGGGAGGGGAGGAAGAATGGTTGACCGCGTGCGAGAGATAATCTCAATTGACTTTAATTATTAGACAAATAAAAGCGTAGAAACGGTACATGGTGTAATTCCCATTCCAAGACACTCGCACTGCATTTGACATGTGGGGGCTTTGTGACACACTGTTGCAATGTCAGCGCGTCGTTCGTATGTCATCCACGTGCCGACAGAGGTCAGGGTAGTCCGTGTACTAATACAGATTCGTGGAAATATGTCTGCATAGCATCAGATAGCGCCGATATTACGGAATTTGCCATTGAAGTCTATGAAATCATGAAGGAAATGAATCGTGAATTACAGAAACTCCAAGTCACATTTTTTGATCAAATTCTATATTATATACAGAATGAACCGTAAATAATGTCATTAATTCTGGTGATTGATTCCTTTAGTAAAGACCAACAAAAAAGTCCATGCTATTTTGCTATATTTCGAATAGTTTTCCAGAAAAAACGTTCATTTTAAAATACATAAATTATGAGATTGGGCAACGCTGTATCAGCAGCGAGTTCACATTAGATTGCGATGCTCTGAACAAACTTTTCACCTGGCTTGTTCTGAGTGGGTAAGTTCAAGGTCATTGCCATGTACAGAGAGGGACGTAATAATTGTTGAGCGGGCGAAAATGTTTCAATATCTGTAGCGTGGTTCATAAGAGGCTATAGTTTTAATTCCTTCTCAGCATAGATATGTAAGGTAAAGCACCTAATACGAGACCCATTTTTCTAAGCAATAATAATTCAGAAAGTAAAAGCCATAGGTGTTAAAAAAACAAATCACTCAATATTTATTCAATTTTAAGGTATAAAAATCAATTTTTATCTGTGTTATTTATTTTGTAATGCACTCATGAAAATGTTAAAATATTCATTTTTGACTCTGAAGAAAATGTCTCCTAATATGAAACCTATTTATTTTACTTATTGACACACATGTTGCACACAAAAACATTCGTTCAATTACTCCACAATGCTCATGGGCCCAACGATAAAATTCTGTACATTGAACCCATTGTTCTCCATGAGTAGTATCCACAAAACACATTCAGCGTCTTCATCGTAGTCTTCGTCATCAGAGTTTCTTGGTATGGATTCTAGATCAGAATCTTCGCTATTCGAATCTTCCAATGGTAGTTTTCTTTGAGATTCTTGTTTGGGACGCTCTTTATTTTCCCTACAAATTTTGTCACGTGCATGCCACTTTCTTGTTTCTTCTTCTTCTTCTTCTTCTTTTTCTCACTTATTCTATTCAAACTTAGCTCAAGATTACTTTTGTAGGGAGATAATGTAGGCTAATGATACATGCTCTTCCAATTCTATTTGAAGATTTTGCTGTTATTATTGGAAGTGCCATAATATTCGATGGAGAGACTGTACATGAGAATTTCCTACAACTGGTTGAACAACTTCAGTTCTCTGATGTCATTATCTACTGAAATCATTTGATGTCCGTTCCACGTTGTTCGTTTATTACTTGGTCCACCGCCCATCTGAGTGTAAGAGTAAACATAGTTCAATCTTTTTTCGTACTTAACCCTATAAACTAGAAGCTCGTAATATGAGACCCTACCTCATATTATGCTACCATTAGGATGTCATATAATGGGAATTTCAATACGATAATGAAAAAAAAAATATTGAGATTCTAAAACAAAATACAAACAGATTGGAAACTTATTCTATCCATGTGGTAGTCATATTACAGACATGAATAATCACTTTTAATGTACTTTATGTGTACTCTAATGTGTCAACAGAAACTTCAAAAACTGCAAATGAGAATATTGCATCAACAATTGACCAGGAAGCAATTACCGCTCTGTCAGAACAGCCAACTTCATAGATACGCGCAAATGTCAACCGTTACAGGTTCCAGTCATCGCCACTAGAATCCTGCACCTAGTTTTTGACAAAGATCAGGGTCTCATATTGGGAGGGGGGGTCTCATATTCGGTGCCTTTAGCTTAACATTTAAACAGAAAAGCGAAGCGAATAAATGGTCATCATATTATGACTCAAAACTTTCGGTTCGGAGCGTGCGCAGTGTGACATTCTTTGACTTAGAAAAAACTCGAGTCGCTTAACTACTATGTCCCTTATTGTACATTATTTTTAAACGCGTAAAAATACAGATGACATACAATTTAATTTCTACAGTGATGGACAAAAGTATTCGGAAAAGTAATGATTAGTTCTTTAATTATTTGTAGGTGAAAATGTATGAAGAGAAAAGAGAATGCTTGTGAAAATAAATAATTGTATTGTCATATGCTATAAATGTATACAGAAAATAATCAATTCATCAACTCTTCAATAAAATTAAAAAAAAAAAAAAAAACATTGTACGATTCGGCTACAAGAAGCTTGGACAAAAGTATTTGAAAATAGACACAAAATACAAACAAAACAACCTTTAGTACTTAATTGCCTACCCTCTCCTGCGAATAACTTCTTTCAATCGTGCTGGCATGGAAGAAACTAATTTTTCAGTGACAATCTGCCCTATTTGATGCCATTCCTCTAGAAGTTTTTGTTTGAGATGATTCTTTTTGGATATTCGATGTTTCCGGACTCGTTTCTCCAGTTCAGACCACAAGAGTTCGATTGGATTCAAGTCAGGGGATTGGGGTGGAGTGTGCAAAGTATACAATACACAAACGAACAATTTCTGCGGTATGTTTTGGGTCATTATCTTGTTGAAAATAATAATCCCCTGAATGACCAAGTTTATCTGCACTCTTCTTAAAACTGTCCTAAAATATCTGCTTATACTTGAACTTTTCCATGGTTAAATTGTCAATAGATAATAGTTCTTCTACACCGTTGGCCGACATGCACTCCAACCTCCATGCTTAACTGCTGATAGAATATTCTTCTGGTACAATTCTGTGTTCGGTTTTCTCCAGACTAAAAGTCGCCCATCAGAATGAAATATATTAAATTTACTTTCTTCTGGAAATATAACCTTGTTCCAGAACCCTAAATCTTTGTCGACAAATTCATTTGCGAACAGAAAGCCCTTCTTTTTATTTACCTTGCTTACACAGATTTCTCCTTGGCGCCCTGGCATTGTACCCGGCCCGTTGAAGAGTTCTGGTTACCGTTTTAGGATGAACAATTGTACTAAAATCGTCCTGTAAATTAGCTGCTATTTCAGATGCACTTACTTTTTGTTTTTCTTTGCTGTCTTAATAACTTCTCTTTCTTCCATGTTGGTTAGCTTTCGTGGACGACCTATGCGCTCTCTATTTATTAATGTTTTCCGTTTTCTAACATTTTTTATAATACTGCAGAACAGCTTCTGTTGACAGCCTTAGCAATTTCGACATTCGTCTTTTGTTGTTTGTGTAAATTTATAATAATTTCTTCTTTCTTCAATAGTTGTCCTATTATACTAGCACGTGGTACAGCTTTGCGTATCAGGAGAATACTGTGACTCATTCGACTATTGACTGCATCAAAACGATGCGGTTTGAAGCACTAGTGAGGGTATACACAGATGCTTACTGTGTAGTTTGTCTCCACGACTGCAATATTCGAAAACTTCTGTCCTAGCATACTATGGTTCAAACGGTTGCCAATCTCTTTATATGCAGTTCGACATCGATTCCTCTGTGTAAACACTAATAATAAGAAATTATGTTATGATACAAAGAACAATTAATACAATTATAACATTTATTTCGTCAGAATGTTGAATTTAATATCGATTAAGGGTTCATACTAATACTTCTGTCCATCACTGTATATTTAAACAGTGATAGAGTACGGAGAATGAACACTGCCATTTCACGTTTAACAAAATCTTTGAATATTGAAACTAAACTCTACATGATTTTTATCTCTGATTGAGGTTCTGGGTGATATATTGTATAGTCGGCCTAGCTAGCATAGCCGGTAAAGCACTGGCCTTCTGTGCTCGAGGTTGTGGGTTCGATCCCGGCTCAGGTCGATGGCATTTAAGTGTGCTTAAATGCGATAGGCTCATGTCAGTAGATGTACTGCGATACAAAATTCTAGCATCTAGCACACAGGCAATATTGATGTAACCTGTAACCTCTGCAGTTGCGAGCGTCGTTAAATAAATCATAATTTTTATACCTATTACAGGTATTATCTCCTTGACTATATATGTCAGAGGAAGTGGTACCATGTTGGTATCACTTGTGAAGTTTAGACCGCTCTTTGGACAGTTAACTAAACAAAACAACGTGATTTAAATTAAATATTCAGAGAACATAGACAATAATATACGCTTATTTCGAAATAAATTTAAAAGATTAAAAAATAGCCTATTTCTACAATCCCATTTTAATTGAATATTTTAGAGAACGAAAACAATAATGATGATTATTTTTCGTTATAAGAGCAATATTTTGAAACACTTAAAATCTCTATACCCAAAAATAAAAGTACGGTATGCTATTTTACATTAAACGAACAAAATTAAAATAAATATGATTAAATTATTTCGATTTAATTTTAATTAAATATTCGGCGAACATAGGCAATATCAAAACCTTATTTTATATTATACAACTCAACTTAATGATTTAAAAAATCTCGTACTGCAAGCATATTCTTCAGGCATTTTGAAATAGTTCCCTCTCTCTTTAATTTTTAATGTGATAACTGGTAAACTTACATACAAGAAATCAAATTTCCCGAGACGTCTTTAAAATCAATCCTGTGTGTTACGTTTGTTTACATTTCTCGTTTCCTCACCCGTCGTCTCGAGCACGCCAGCTGTTCATGGTAGGGTCTACCTGGCCTATGACACGTATATCTTCCTCTCTCCAGGCAATAATCTCCATAGTGTTGTCACAATGCATTAAGTTTTAAAATTTTCTTGCAGAACGAAAACTTACATTTGCTTGGATCAAATTTCTGCACATTTAAAGGACAAAACTAAAATTCTTTCAATAATTTTTTTATCATAATACATAGTTCTCTTAAATTGACTGAGCATATTGGGAATTAATTCAATGGCTTTTCCAAAATCTCTATGAAATATTTCATACAAAATATATTTTTTTTCTCGAAAAGGAAGCAAACACGAACAAAATGGTATTAAACTTTTTTGTTTGAAGTATCTCAAAGGATAATCCCATGAAATTAATGTTATTACTGTTCCATATGTATAGTTGTAATATTCATAGAAAGGTAATTCAAGTGATGTAGAAACCCCACACATCCAATGCTCGGTGTACACTTTACTGAGACAACAAATTACAGTAAATTGCAGGATCACAAGTCCAGGACATGTGGAATTTTTTGGAAACCAAAAATTGGGACAATTTTTGTTTTCCTTTGTTTATTTATATTGGTTTAAAGGAGTTTGAGGAATTAAAACCAATAACATAATTGTTCATTTTTGAATACTTCTGTAGGTTAATTTTTTTAACTTTTTTTTAGCTTAAATATATGTAAAGTACACTTAAATTAGATCACAATATTAAAAAATAGCCCTTCCCCGTCTTCTTCACTTACAAATTATCAATGGCCATAAGCGCCATGGAAAGAAAAAATAGGGACAACACAGAGAAATAAGTAAATCCATGGCGCTACAGCCCATCAAGGGCCAAGACCGATCAGCCGGCTGCTGGCCTCACGTGCACATGCCGAAACAGAGGTGGACGATCATCCAACCAGAATGTAGGTATTGTGTGGTTAGCACATTGATTCCCCCAGCCGTCATAGCTGGTTTGCTACCTATCGTAGCTCCCCAAATGCATCACGATGCTGGGTGGGCACCGGTCCCATACACTGGCCGAAATTTCATGAGAAAATTTCTTCCCTCACGAGGACTCGAACCAGCGAGCATTCCGTAACGAAGGTCCTAGGCAAGATGCCTAGATGCCACGGCGCGGGACAACACATAGAAATATTTATAACAATTTGAGAATCCGACTTTTTTTTTACATGAAACGTGACTTGTTATTGATTTAGAACCTCGCTTTCAGTAGGAAATTCTTACTGGGAGACTGAAATGATTAAAGACAATTCAGATCAAAGCCTGAGCACACCATCTGAAGAATGCAGCGCAGGGAAAAAAATCAACAACCGCAGTGTGTTCCAGGTTCTTATAAAGAACAGTGTGACTTTTTTCCTACGGTGAAACAAAACCATTTAACTCTTTTGTGAGGACCATTTATAGTACGGCAGAACGTGAAATCTTTGAGGAGCTTGGCACTAGTAATTAGGTGTGCCTTTCATCTCGCAGCTTTGAAGCGTCGTTGTCCGTTGCCGAACACGGACGTCTGGTCAGCGGGAGATCATTACGCGCAGGGTTTGGTGATAATTTGAGCGGTAGAAAGCAAGCCCGCGTGGAGTGAGTGTCGAATAAAGCATTGTCCATCTGAAAAGAATGAGTCTTCCTGGAAAGTGAATGTGAAGGACTTTATGTTAGAAACCTCGCTCGTATTAAACATATTTTAATGAGAAGATGACAGAACACAGAAACGTAACCTTTTACTCTGCAATCTATTTTGAAACATACCAGTAATAATAATAATAATAATAATAATAATAATAATAATAATAATAATAATAATAATAATAATAATATACAACAATACTGACTAATTATATGTGACACGCAAAATAAATATATTAGACTCTCGCTAATAAGGCATTCAGTAATTTGTTCTCTCAATTATCCGGATTCCTAATCTACTTCCTATCACTTCTACTATATAAGAGTTTTCTGGGAAATTTACACCGGTGTCCTGCATTGTACAGTCTTTTTTTTTCTGTACGGAGGAAGGACCCGAAGGTTTGCACTGGAGCCTGAGACTTGTTGTGCTTACCACTCATATTTTGTGAATGTACTAGTAGCCGAAATGCCGCGCTCTTGTACAAGTAGAGCACGCCGCATCGTGAACCCAGGCTATGTCTCATAGAAACAAAGTATGTGATTATGTATCGTGACCTGAACATAGTACGAAATGGAAATATAAAAATTGGAAATGTATCGCTTGAAAAGGTGGAAAAATTCAAGTAGCCTACATTGGAGCAACAGTAACAAATTTATAAATGACACTTCAGGAGAAATTAAACTCTGAATAAATATGGGGAATGCTTGTTATTATTCTGTTGGGAAGCTTTTGTCATCTAGTCTGTATTCAAAAATAATAAATAAATAAATAAATAAATAAATAAATAAATAAATAAATAAATAAATAAGTAAAGAAATAAATAAATGAGTAAATAAATAAATAACGAGAGTTAGAATTTATAAAACAGTTATATTTCTGGTTATTCTATATAGTCGTGAAACTTGCACTCTCACTTTAAGAGAGGAACAGAGATTAGAGGTGTTAGAGAATAAGGTGCTTAGAAAAATATTTGGGACTAAGAGGGATGACGTTACAGGAGAATGGAGAAAGTTACAGAACGTAGAACTGCGTTGATTGTATTATTCACCTAACATAATTAGGAAAATTAAATCCAGACGTTTGAGACTTGCTGGGCATGTAGCACATACAAGTGAATCCATAAATGCATATAGAGTGTTAGTCGGGAGACCTGTGGGAAAAAGACTTTTGGGGGGCCGAGACGTAGCTGGGTGGATAATATTGAAATGGATTTGAGGAAAGTAGGATAAGATGGGAGGGTCTGGGTTAATCTTGCTCTGGATAGGGACCTTTGGCGAACTGATGTGAGGCCGGCATGAATCTCCGTGCTGAAAACCATTTTTAAAAAGGTAGACTATATCATTTAGTTTCCCTGTTTCAAATGATATATCACAGTGTGTTTAGACCTATACTCAAATTGCTTCCGTTTTCATTTTTAGATTTTCTGAAAAGAGGTGTACAAGTTTTAATTTTAACAGTGTGTTTGGACCTATACTCAAATTGCTTCCATTTTAATTTTTAGATTTCCTGAAAAAAGGTGTACAAGTTTTAATTTTAACATTATATTCTTCATAAACTTACGGATTTTGGTCCCATATGTGTATATATATTTTCGAATTTATTCATTTGATTTTCCCCTCATTAAAATGGCATATCGTGTATGATTAAGTATAATAAAATCATATCCATGTCAATTTTTATTTTACCCGAGGAAGGTGTTTTCAGCTTCTATTTAATATAGAAATCTGATATTTTCATAAATTGTTTAATTAGACGTTTTACATCTACTGAAACAAATGTATTAAATTTTGCAGATGTTACAGAGGGTAAGGTAGCTAGTGAAAACCTCAAAAAAGTATATGAAGAAAATAAAATCATTTTTCAGTAAGAAATTAAATTAGAGAAAAAAGTAATGTTTCAGCATATATCAAGTTATGTGCTCATTAACTGTAATAAAACTATCTGTGTAGCTTCAACAGTTTTTGAGAAAAAGTTCATGTGAGACATAATTTAAGATTGTCAAGATAAACAATTTTGTGTCTTCTGAAGGAAGTAGGCCCACTCTATGAACAAAGAATAAAATAAAGATGGAAGAATATAACAAATTAGGGAATAATTTTACAGGGAGCTATACCTGAAAGCCAAATTTAAATATATTTATCTTCAATTATTCTGTGTTGCTTAAGTTTATATAAACTATGTAATAATCAGGCTTAGGATCCGTGACACTTTAACTAACCCAATGTACGCACAACTTGACTATAAAGTACCTTGAACATAGTAGACAGACATACTGTGAATGTAAACAACGACGTCAATGTGCTGCGTTACATTCTACTGCTAATAGTACAATCTAGTGACGGTGAAAATGATGTAAGATACATTCCTCACAAGTTTTCATATCCCTCGGCGACGTTGAAGGCGTTAGCGTTACAATGATCAATCATGTACATACTTGCAACTAGTTCGAAAAAACTGTTCACTATGAATTGAAAATGCACTGTGATGGGCTGAGTTCGTTTCATAGGGCGAGACCTCTGATCACGAACCGGATTGTACAGTACAGTGACGCACAGGTAAACGAAACTCAATGCGCCACCTCACTCCAGCTGTACTCCGTTGCACTGTAACTTCACTTTATTCTTAAGTTGTCTCGGATCCTAAGCCTGGTAATAAGTATTGTTTCACAGTTTTATAAAAGATACTTGTGCTATATTATAATCATTCCTAATATTACTTTTATGTGTACAATGTCAGCATATAAAAGTGGCGTAAATGTTAAACTACATAAACTTTTCTTTGGTTCACTCACTCGTAACAAATGGCTTCATGTAAAGGGATCTTTTTTACTTCTAACTATAGAGAAGTGAAGTGTTCTTCACTGAAGTGGTTGCTAAGTCGCTTAGACTGGAGGCTGTTGGGACTTGAAATATACGCAGCTAACAGTATAAAGAATTCTGCAGAATGATAATTAATTTTTCCGAAACATAGAGTACATATGTCTCGTCATTTCATGTAGGGCCTATCTTTTTATTTTACTCAAGCAAAAAATTTAAAAAATCGTTATTATTATTTTAGAGATCGTAAACATTCTGTAGAAGTAAGTTATATTTAACATAAATATCATATCTATTTTACTAAAATTATTATTTTATGTGTATCATTAACGGATACATTTACTGGTGTGTACTGGATATCAACAATATCCGTCTAATACTTTTGTAAAAATCATTGTACACATGCAGACAACTTGCTCAAAACCACTTCCTCGGTGTCAATGATACTGGGAAAGTGTTTCCGAAAATATTGTCGAAATAATTTTTGCAGCATCACAAGAACTTTATCTTTATGCCTCTAGTCATGAGAAACCCGAAAGTACCCACGTCTACGAGCACTTTGCCACTTTGTTTTGTTATTTTTTTTAAATAAATATTTATTAATTTTTAGTAGGTAACAATAATTAATTTATTTCATACTCTGTCTCATTTCACTATTTTATGGTATTAAAAAATGGTCGATAAAGAGAACATTACAGTACAATGTACTATAATATTCACAAAATTGACGTCACCATTACCAACATATGAATAAAGCATGGCAAACTTAATTAGTAACTCCGAAACAGAATAAGTTAAGGTACTCAATAGAAATTATACAGACATCCTGCTTGCTTAATTTTAAATTATTTTAGTACATTTCAAACTAGGGCAGACAAGCGAAAAAGTGAAAGAACCAGCTAAATCAACCGATTTACTGCTATCATTAGACCCCACGAAATAAGTTGTAGCATTTTGTTATATTTACCTCATCGATTTCAGTTATTCGTGCAGATATATTTCAATTCTCAACGAAGCGCCTTGCAATAGTGCCATCATTATTGTTTCCAATACATTGTTTTGGTTTATCTATTAAGATAGCCCAGTCCAACTTTAGACTTCTTTTCCAAGTCTTTTGTCTTTCTTTTCGCTACAATATGTTTTTCTTCCTTCTAAACTCGTCATAAACATAAACCAAAATGTAACCCTCGCTAATCCAGCGAACTAAGTGTTACACTATATCAGTTCCTGAAGTAGCCTTCCAAAGAGGAAAGAGGTATCTTAACCAGACATGTTCATGTCTACTTACTACTGCTTGACCGTCCAGATAAGAAAAGAGTGGGACATACTGCTTGAGAGCAAGCAAGTTGTTTTCAATCTTTGGTAGGATAGGAATTCCTGTCCTGGCCAAGACGAAATGCTTAGTACTGTCCGCATTTCACGAGAAGATCCGGGCAAGGAATGTGAGTTTTTCCCCCACTCTTATAACCTACTCCCGATACTGAACCGGCCGGTCATTGACTGAGTCTAGTTTGTCCCAGCCGGCCAATGATATCACCTCCATCCACCTTCTTCTTCTTCTTCTTCTTCTTCTTCTTCTTCTTCTTCTTCTTCTTCTTCAAGAACGCTGAATCACTGGCTTATTCTCTCCTCTTACCCCGCAAGACGATACTCCCCTCGCAGGGATCCTCTCGTGAAATTTGGGCAGTACTAGTACTACCCTCTGTAGTAGGTATAGGTGAGTGTGACTGTACTGCTCCGAAAAGAAAGAAAATGTTCTGTTGCTTGTGTCATCATTGTTTTGTTACAGCAATATAGCAAGTGTGCTCAGTTTATAGAAGTAGGCGTAGCCCTAAATTAAAACGTCCTGTTCATTTCATTTATTATAAATTACGATGTGATGATTGTGATGCAATTATCTGTATAAAGTAACTGAAGAGATCGGGCAGCTATTACAGTCGCCAAAGTTCCTCTCCAATACTCGCGACGTAGACTAGATCAAGAAATTACTGGGCTTGCGTAAGAGATCACAAAGAGCGGAAACATTATAAAGTCAAATTTCCAATTCCACATTCTGTCAAATATTATGGTTAAAAACAAAGATACACGTATACCGTTATAAAGTTGAAAGACAAGGTGTTGTTGGACACTTTCCATAGCTACTGATGGAAAAAGAACCACACATTTTCTAATATTTGTTTTTTCTTCGCCTTCATTTGATGTAAAATCGATGTAAGAAGGGATTTTTACTCTTTGCGGTTGCTACAAGCAGCTAAATTGCTTGACTGGCTGTTTACAATGATCTCAACTAGTAGGAACCAATTCTCACATTATTTTTTGTCCACCTTAAGAAAGTTGAACAAATATTCGGAACGTTTTGTATGATTACTCTTTCAACAATGAAAATAGTCCAAACTATTACTTTGTGTAATCAACTCATCAATGTTTTTTCCGCGAATTAGATCATTACTAGATGGTTGAATGTTTGGGAACAAGTAAAAAAAGTTACAAAAATAAAGGAATCAGAAATCTGGCATGTGGAAGAGTATAAACAACGAAGACAGAATCTAGAGAGAAACATAGGAAATTAGGAAGACAAAAACAAAAATGGATGTTCATTCGTGGAAATGAGGAGTATATTAACAAAGCATTTCAGTGAGATGTAAGCGACTCTGCAATCCAGTATTCTCCTAAGAAAGTTATGTATATTAACGCGCTTTCTCAGAACTGGTATTCCTGATAAAATGATACACAAAACTATCTGTCTAGTTGTGTTATCTGGTCTCATTCCTGCAATACATTTTGCTATCAACTTATTGCGCAGGAAATTACTAAATGTACCCACAGCGTCATTCAATATAATGCAATGAATCAAGGCTTGCTAATTAAACCGGTTGAAGCATCTGCCTGCACGATTCAATGGAGCATTCTCTCTGCGTCTTCACTTCTGTAACTGAGTCTGTTGCTTAGCAACCAGCTGTAACTGAAATTGCACAATATAAATTCGGTAACATAGCTATTGCAACGTTTTCTTCCTAAGATGTAATTGCAGTGTAAACTACAATAAATGACAGAAAAAATAGTTACATTAAAATATGCAGTGATACCAGTGAAAAGACGACTGTAAAATGACATTTATGATATTTATTGCCATTCATCCTACTACAACTAAAAATGGTGGCCCTTCAGATTTCTGTATTCGGTATCACCATAACTAACCTTCATCTTTACTTACTTACTTATGGCTTTTAAGGAACCCGAAGGTTCATTGCCGACCTCACATAAGCCCGCAAGATTAATTCAGTTTCTACAATCATATCTCACCTTCCTCAAATCCATTTTAATATTTTTCCTCCCATCTACGTCCCGGCCTCCCAAAAGGTTTTTTCCCTCCGCCCTCCCAACTAACACTATATATGCATTTCTCGATTAGCCCATATGTGCTCCATGCCCTGCCCATGTCAAAGTCTCTATTTAATGTTCCTAATTATGTCAGGTGAAGAATATAATGCATGCAGTTCTGCGTTCTGTAACTTTCTCCATTCTTCTGTAACTTCATCCCTCTTAGCCCCAAATATTTTCCTAAGCACCTTATTCTCAAACACTCTTAACCTCTCTTCCTCTCTCAAAGTGAGAGTCCTAGTTTCACAACCATACAGAGCAACCGGTAATATAACCGTTTTATAAATTCTAACTTTCAGATTTTTTGACAGCAGACTGCATGACAAAAGCTTCTCAACCAAATAATAAGAGGCATTTCCCATATTTATTCTGCGTTTAAATTCCTTCCGAGTTTCATTTATATTTGTTACTGTTGCTCCAATATATTTGAATTGTTCCATCTCATCAAAGGATAAATTTCCAAATTTTGTATTTCCATTTCGTAGAATATTCTAGTCACGAGGCATAATCATAGGCCTATATTTCGTCTTTTCGGGATTTACTTCCAAATCTATCTCTTTACTTAATTCAAGTAAAATTCCAGTGTTTTCCCTAATAGTTTGTGGATTTTCACCTAACATATTCCACATAGACAAATATATGTTATTTCCTCCTATAATCTTTATATACACCACTTCATTCTTAATTCAATAATAACACTTAGGGTGCTATTCATAGACATTTCGCAGCGCGCGCTACGAGCGTACTAAGCTAGCCCCGGCTATCGACTGGTTACTTGTACAGAATTCAAATCATATCCTATCGCTAACACTGGTTTATGAATACGAAAAACGCTGATCATCCACCGGAAACCCGCGCTAAAAATGTCTATGAATACGGCCCTTAGTGCTTAATACACACTTTAAAATTTGCCTTCTTATTACCTGTATTACTGATTTATTACTTTATTAATGTCCAGTTGCATATAATCCTTTGGTTTCCTTATTATTTTTTCATATGTTGCAGGATATATGGTGTATATTTACTCTTGAATATATTCTTTGTTCTGAAGACGAAAAGTTGTGGAGAATTAACGAGGAAATAAATCGGCAACTGATATAAATATACGCTACAAAGAAAACATTTCCAGAAGTTTTCCCACCTTAAATATTGCTGTATCACTGAACTATTCTCAGTTCTCTTGCAGATAAAATGATCTGACTACTTTAACTACTTGGCTGAAAGATAAATCAGTGAATGAGTGATTGTGTGACTATTTAGTTAGTAGAGTGAGTGAATAACTGGCTAGGTTGTAGTCCAATTATCTGAATACTTGACAGATTAACGGACTAATCATCTGAAAAACTAGACAGCTGCTATATAGTTAACTTAATGACAACATGACTTATTTGTGAAAAAATCTATTTTGCCGACGTATCTTCTAAGTAGCAGAGAACTTGACAACTTATTGAATTAATCTGGTAATGGAATGTGTAACTAATTGATTTATTGAATTATTTGCTGCAGTAGTTATCAAACGACTGTCTAACCTTTAACTGGCTTACTAAATGGATGACTGGCTGACAGGCTGACTGAGTGACTGACCGACCACTGAGCACAAAATGAACTGTGTGACTTCTGGGTATGTGACTAAAGAACTTTTCATTGACCTGTTAAGTAATTGGCTAATGGTTGGCTGGCTTGACCCGCTGGCTGCTGGCTGAATAACAGACATTCAAGCTGGCTCAATAACAGACCAAGCGGCAAAAACCTGTTTGGAGATATTGGCCAATGAAATAAATCTGTTGTTTTATAAAACATTTTATTCGAGATGTAGGCTATTATAATATTCATGTTATTACGAAAACTAGCATAAATAATGCCAAAAAAGGCTAACCGATTTTTAATAAGAGACCAGCAGTTGAATTAATATTTCAAAGCAAAATAAATAAATGAATTTTATGCAATAAACGAATTTTAGCTTATAAATAGCAGCGAAATTAAGATATCGCAGTCTTGATATTTTCCGAGTTAAATTAGCCTGCCATCAACAGGTTTGTGCACATATCTCGTTTTTTATTCAAATTGTCGGTTGGTCTATTATTGCGAAACTCCGTCCAATTGCAGTCTGGCTTGAGAGGCTGGCTGCTTCTTGGTATATTTTTAGTTGGTTATTTAACAACGCTGTTCAACTTCTTTATTATTTATCATCGATGAGATTTATGATAGCGATATCTTATACAGCGATATGACGTCGAGGATTCACCATAGATTACCTGACATTCGTCTTACGGCTGGGAAAAACGTAGAAAAGAATCCGTCCAGGTAAAATAATGAGTTCAAGCGGGAATCTAGCCAACGCTCAAGAGCAACTCCAGATAAAAAGATAAAAGCGCCAGCCACTTGACTACGCCGGTGACTATTTTCTGATTTATTGACCGACCAGTTGGAGGCTCATCAGCTGCATGGTGATAGACTAACAGACACTGACTGATGGACTAGAGACAGGGTATAGAGGTGCTTATCGGGCGGGACTTGGAGCATCCCTATGCACTGCAGCTTAAAGAAACTTTTTGTGCATCCGTGATGGAATAAGTTGCTTGCCGACTGTGCTGCGCACCATTTCATCCGGGTAGACGAATGGACCCACCAGAGTGTGAGGACAGTCCCAATCCGTGCCCTTCCCTAAAGCGGAACCAAAATACAAGGTTTCTACAAAAGACCTTTCCGGTTTCGAATACATGTAATTTACGTCTTATGAATCTGAGATACATGAAAATAGCAGCAATGGAAAGAAAAACTAAAAAGATTAGTTGTAGCAACATTGTTTTCCTAGTAGATAACACTGCCTCATAACAGCGCGTATAAACGAATTTGTTCATTGTTGAGACGAAATGTCTGCTATAGAACAACAGACAGAAATGCTCGATTTTCATGTGAACCAGTCGTTTATTAATGTGCAACGGCATTACCGAACAAAGTTTGGTGCATATCCACCCAGTGGGCCTACTCCTTAAATGGTACACTGATTTTAAGACAAAATTCTTCGCAAGCGGTTGCGATTTCATCCGTACCACTACAGTTGCTGCAAGCCCTAAAACCAGAGGAAAAAGTGCTAGGAAGAAATTTCTGTGTTAAGTATGCAGAATTTAATTGAAAACGATGATGAATTTATTCGTTCCATAGTGTTTTCTGACGAAGTCACTTTTCATATTTCTAGTAAGGTGAACAGACATAACCTCAGAATCTGAGAGTCGGAAAATCCATGTGTAGGTCCAGCATGCAGGGATTGCCGACGACAGGAATACGAACGAAACAATTCGATAAGGAAGAGCGAGCGACAGGAAAGGTCACGAGATAAATCGAATGATATTCAAGAATACAATGTGAAGAGAAATGACATCGACAGAATCAGTCTTGCATTGTGATAGTTAACTCACATTACGGTTTTAGTTTCAGTTCCACTGCATGTGTCTTGTTCCAAATGCGTTTATTTTATTATGTAGTGATGGAGCGTTCCCCTCGTAGAGTATCATTATTTTATTCGTAAACATAATGTTGAGCATTTAATTCTCTTCGAATTTTTCTCTTGCCACGCTCTTCATTCCCACAGGCGATGTCCCATCTGTTCATCTTCTCGGAAGAGGTACTATTTCTATCGGCCCGCATCTCTCGCTCCCTCGTCAAAACAGACAGTAACGCCACCATTGTTTTTCGGTAATCGTTCCTTGCGCGAGCTATACCTACGTAGAACTTGACTATAGGCTTCATGTGTGCCGTGTTGCCAAGGGGGACACATTGAAGATCTTAAGGTAAGGAACTAAACTTTTTGAGTTTCTCTTTCCATTGGTATTATTTTCATGCACATCAGATTCATAGAACGTAAATTACATGTGTTTCAAACTGGAAAGATCTTTTGTAGTAGCCTTGTACAGGGACATCATTTTATTTTTACTAACATTTTTAATATTATCCTGGCTATACCTTTCTATTAACGATTGAAACAGGAAACACCGTTTGCTACCCCTTCCACGACTGGAGTTCGATGATACCGGCGTAAAATACAAATCACTTTACTAGGTATAGGAGAGAAGAAAAGTAGTTCATCCATTTATGTAAACTAGGAAATACCGCAATTTTGAGTTTGATAATTTTCATTAGGTTTTTGTTTAATCAAAATACAGTACTGTATTAACACTTAGTGTTTTTACTCACGAATTGAGCTATCCATTCGGACGTATTAATTATGCAGTGTATATTGTACTGTTACAGCACATTAGCGTACAATATAGAGAATGAAGTTAAATTGAAAAATAATCATAACATGGACATTTAAACACATTTTTGAAAATGGTGGCCGTTCATTTCGATACAGGCTTCAGTCCTTTTGTGCATATTATCGCACTATAGACTACTCTACCTAATCCCAATTATCAGTTTCGTCCTTCGTACGAGTAACTCATGTTGAAATAATTCCGTACCTACTCTATAAAAGAATACCTTACGTACTGTAAATTCAATCTTCACTTCTGCCCGATCCGAAAAGATAAAATTACTCAGAAATGCTATCTACTGTCCGTTCAAGTGGTCTTGTCGCAGGGTCGTAGAAAGGGGGGAAATCACGTGACAGTTAATTACTTAACGAGGCCCTTTTATTTAAGTTATTTTAAACACTTGTATAATATTACTAGACTTAACAGAGGGGCGAACAGAAGGAGGTGGGGGAAACCGGGATGCGACGTAGGCAAACGGACTACAGTACCTGTACGAAAATATGATTCAATATTGAAAGCTTTTTCGTCACTGGAAAACGCTAACATATTTCTGGAACGTACTATACTCGCTAACTCAGTACTGCTTACGCGCCCTCGGCTCTGTGTCGTGAACGGTTGGAAGTTTACTAGTAGAAGGGGTGGGAGTGAAGTACATTCAAAAACTGAGGTACAATAAAAATTGAAGTAAAAATAAAATGATGTCCCTGTATAATAGAACCGGATGACTGCTGGTTGACTAACAGATCTATTGGATGAAATATTCATTGATTGACTTAGTTGCTGAGTGACTGAATGACAGAGAGAGAGAAGACTGACATACTGACTGAATGACGAACTGGTGGCTGCCTGCCTACTGACTGAAAGACTTACTTACTAGATGCTTTACTTGCAGACTAATGTGGTGCACTTTGTGTATTAATTTGGATTCTGTTACGCGGGAACAATTTAAAATCCGGGCAAGAGTGCTGGAGTAATAGTAACAAAGTTAAAACAGGGACGCGCCGCGACCACAGGCTGGCTGAGTTAATGTGTGCGGGGGGTCAGTTAAAGTGACGGCACTCCGTCATGGCGGCGCAGTATTGGCAGGCGTCCGTCAGCTCCGCGGCGCGCAGTGACTAAGACGCATGGCACGGACGTTATTGGATCCGCCTGTGGTCAACGCATACCGGTGCTTCATTACGGCTGAAGAATGAACGCGGCGATGCCCGTCTAATTATATGAACTTAATAAAACAGGTTGCGCGTTACCAGCCTTTTGAAAATTCACACACTGACACATACACGAAATCACCTCCTGTCTGTCCAGCTCTCTATTCCGATACACTATCGCACATCAGTGTATATTAAAAAACTCTGGTTATTATAGTCTAATGCGAACTAACTATATCTTTAAAATCAAGAATATGCGTAAGATCTATACCTTATCCCTTTCTTTAACCACATTTCCGTTATATTTAGGGCCCGGAAGTTGATGAAATATCATACTTTTTCGCAGACATCACAGACAATGTAAGATGCAATACAAACTCCTTTCACTTCAATACGAATTAATATAGCCTATTTGAATTTTTTAAGTCAGTTATTGTATATTGGTCACTTTTTGCGAAGTATTTTACCCTTTTTAAATTTTTTCTCTATTCTGCTTATGAACGGATATTTTTTGCGTAGTAGTCGTAGTCTATAGGCTATTCGATAACCTACAGCAGATTGCTTACGCAATTCCATTCAGTCTTACAAGACTTCTCCTTATGGTTGCATCAGTCTTCACTCCTGATCACGTATGTTACGTGCTTCCCCCCCAATCAATGAGCGTATTCCGAATCTCAGCGCTGAGCAATCTGATAGCATCAAGGTGTTCCGAATTTCAACGATGACGTCACTGATGCTCCACAGGTGTGGCACCGGTTCCATCAGCTTGCAGAGGTGGTGGCAGTATTCATCAGCCGCCGTCAGTGAATCTAATTGGTTCTTGTATAGGACGGGAATTAGCAGACGAATGACATCGTGCACTGTTGTGTCATGGCGGTGTGTTCTGCTGTATTGTTTGTAATGCGCACAACGTAAAAAAATATATATGTTAATGGCTTATAAGCGAACGTGTCAACGGACCAGTTATTACTACCGGTTCAAGAAATAAATTGTTTATGCTCTCATTTCTTTGAACGAGATGGGAAATTTCGGAAAATCTTGCTAGCGTACCACAGACAACAACTTGTACAGCCTTCCAGCAGTTTTGTTTCTATTTCGCTGTAGCGTGACGTCATTGTTGTCCACCGATCCGGTGAGATTCGGAATACGCTGAATGCAACATAACAAATACTGCAGCCGCAGTGCCCGCAGTCAGCGTATTGTATCACAAAAGTGAAGACGTGAAAATGCCGAAAGTAAAACAAAGTAGACAATTTTTTTTTTGCGACAATTAGTGTCTGCATTTTGTGACAATGTATTTTCCACAGATGGAAGTAGTATTATTTCGTTTGTATTTTACTATTAACCCATCATATCCCTAAATTAAAAAAAGTTTTTAATAATTGTTGAAAACTTGGAATATATACTAATTTATTGAACTTATAACGACTATATTCTAATTTTTATAATATTTTGAATTTTTCTAGGTTTTTTGGTGCGTATGATATTTCATACGATGGGCAATAAGGGGACTATAATACTAAATAATAATAATAATAATAATAATAATAATAATAATAATAATAATGATTTATTTTAGCTGGCAGAGTTAAGGCCGTAAGGCCTTCTCTTCCACACAACCAGCAAAAAGTGTATATACATATGCATGAACTTACAAAGAATTCAACAATTTGATTTAGATGAGAGTTACATGTATACAAGAGTTATTTACGAATTAAACAACAAAATACTATGAACTATTAATTAAACACTGAAATAAACTGTGTAGCAGATTTAAACTAAAATACATAGAATGTTAATATATTTCAAATTATATTAGATAATAGAAAGAGATTATTATGAGACAATTTTGAAAATGCAGCACAATCAGGATGGTGTCTAAAGAAAAAAAGCAACAGTGTAGTCTGTAATATTTTAAATCAGTATGATTGGAGTGAAATGCTAATAAGGTTATCTTTTAAGCTGTTCTTAAAGGTGTTTGTTGTCTTGCAGCCCCTAATACTTTGTGACAAGGAATTCCATTGACGCGAGGTGGATATTGTAAAAGATGAGGAATAACAAGATGTTCTATGAAGAGGTATATTTAGCGTGCCACAGATAAGTGATCTGGTATTTACGTCGTGGTTAGAGTATAGATAAGAGAAACTAGACGAAAGGTAATTTGGTGTTGAGGTGTGCAGAATTCGAAAGAGTAAAGACAAAGAGTGTAAAGTTCTGCGTTCTTTAAGTCGGAGCCACGAGAGACTTGCGAAGGACGGTGATATGTGATCATATCGTCGGATGTTGCACACGTATCTGATGCACATATTCTGAGCTCGCTGTAACTTGACTGACAGTTCAGAACTTAGATCACTTAACAAAACGTCACAATAATCGAAGTGCGGCATTACTAGGGTTTGTACTAGGGTAAGGGTAAATATTGAAACAATGGGAAATTACATGAAGATACATTGGTTGATGGAAACTTTTTGTCCTTATCGTGTGTAGTATAGCTTGAAACACAATTTTAGGTGTAACCCAACATTAAATTTTATGCAAGCAAATTTTGCGCTTTTGCCACATTGAGCACATTGTCGTTGCTTTTCTTCACTGTCCACAAAATGACTTTTCCCATCATATCTTTTTTCCTAGAGGACCTGAAATAATGCATAATAAATTCAATTACAACTCCATTCCCCCTTAGAAACTGACTAATGCCAGAAATTTATTTTTTATAATTTGACACAAATTAGTTAGATACCTAAGTCGCACACCTCGAGGAGTATACATTGCAGGTAAAGAGAGAATGGTTTTAGCTTCTCTTCTTGTGAACTCCAGAAGATTCATCGTTTTGTCCACATGGCGGTACAAAAGTTACAAGTTCACAACAGTCCCATTCAAACAAAAGCGAACAAATGGTCAGTACCACTGATCTGATTCGGATGCGATACGAACTCCGCAGATTGTAGAAAACATCGACGCCGCCCATGCCTTGATTATATTGACGAATGAGGCTTGTTTGTATAACCTGCTGCTTCTTCTTCTTCTCTTTCCTTTTCCATCTGTATCAACTAGACTGTCCAAGTGCTTCATCACTGCATGAATTAGTTGCAACTGTCACCGTGCTATTATCTTGCTAACGAATGAGAGTGATCATGTTTTCATTATCTTGTAGGACTTCGTAGGAGCCTCTTGGTTGTTTTTTCATATCACGAAATGGTGTCTTTTCCACTTTGTCACTACAAATTGTTCCTATACACTTTACATTATTATCGGTGAAGGATTTCAGTAGCGCAAAGGAGGTGAAATAATTATCAGTGTACACTGTACTACCATCAGGTAAGAAGTTTACACAAAGTTTTTCAGTAACGCAGGTGTTTAAAGTCTTCCCTTCTTCTTTGTTGCCTGCCCGGTATAAGGCTCAATCTTGACAAGATAACCATTGCTTGTACATAAGCACCAAAATTTAAAACCATACCTAATAGGTTTGCCACGGATAAATTGTTTTAGGGAATGATGACTATTGTATGGTTCCATGGCTTTATCTACAGAAAAAATTTTACCCAAAGGCATTATCATTTGTTGGAACTTTTGATTTAGATGGCATGTCAAGGGACGAACTTTGTATAGTTTGTCATTTGGATCAATGGTGCTATTGTCATTGATATGAAAAAATTTGTGAATTAGGTCAAAAGAATTTCGTGACATTGCTCTTGACACCAGTAAATTGTTAGTATCCAAGCGAGTTTCCCAATAGATATTTCGGTGCATAACTTTGCAATAACCGGATAGAATCAATATGCGTACATATTTGTACATGTCTTCTTTTGAAAGTTGCATAATACTTCCTTTTTGAGTTTCACAGTTTCCTGAAGAAATTTTTCAATAATTTCTTCACCAAAAATCTGAGTGAAGAAGTCAATGGGAGCAGTTTTATTCTTCAGTAAATCACTTACAATTGAAGGGGCTGGGTCTGTAATTTTTGGAGTTCTTATTTCTGGATTTCAGTCTTTCTTTTGGTGAGTGCGAGAAGGCCTGCAATCACTTTTATTCTTTTTAGATGGTGGTGTCTGCGGTAATGATGAATGGGGTGGTACCACGTCAAGATCCAATTCTCGAGTTCCGCCTTGAGTAACTTCTCTTACCTCCAATTTTCAGAAAGAACATCTTTGCCTAAGTAAATAAGTGTGGCTTGCTCCCAAATAATTGATAAGTTCCTCACTGTCTTTGAAGTATTACATATGAAAAGAGATCATGTCAAGTAGTCACCATATCCCATCGTATGATATTTCATACATCGAAATATAACAATGAATTATAACATCCAAAAATAACCACGAAGATGTAATAATATTTACTAGGTTTAATTATTATGTCTATTTGTAATATAAATGTTAAAATTGTCACTAAGCCATATAAGGACCACAGAATTTAAGAATTTATTTACCTTTGCATTGGTTCCTTATTTCCTCCCGCCATGTCCATGTTTGCTATGCTATTACACTACTGGCAGCAATGATAATGGTAAAATAACAACTTTAGGTGAGATTTATAACCTTTCCTAACAATTCAGATAAGATTTGAATTTTAATTAAGCCAAAGCAATTATGTACAGTCCGTTCAAAAAATTGTGTCACTTGTATGAAATAACATACGATGGGATATAATGGGTTAAAATCATGGCCATTTATTTAATTTTAATATCACATTTTCATAAATTTAAGGCCATTTCATAGGTCATTCTTCTGTGATATTTAGATCATCAACTTCCGAGTCCTATTTCTAAAGAAACAAAATAACTCGACACGAGAATAAAAAATAAAAATACACTCAAGTAATATCTAAATTATGTTTAAATAGAATAAAATAATAGTATTATACAAAAACCTAAACATAAATGCAGTGACCCCTTGTTAGATTTCAGTGCAGGTAAGGTAAAATAAACCTCTCTTTCGCAGGGGATACATATGTGTCGACCGCTCTCTGTTGTTTAGGATGTAGCCTCGCTGTATGTTCACTATATGGTAAAAAAATTCCCTCTGCGAGTTTCTTGTGTTGCTTGAAAGTCTAAATTGAACTATTTGTAAAATGCTCCGAAGAATGTACTGTAGGTACAGTTGAGGAAGAGGAATGAGGAGAAAATGTGGGGAGAAACAACTGAAATGTACTGAATGGCTCTACTTCGTAAAAGAATTTGCCGCTATGAGGTTGGCCACTTGGATTACCTCGGGTTTTACACTTAGAGAAAATATTTGTACAGCTGTATTCAACAGAAATACCATTAATGTGATTGGCAGCTTAAGATGAAAAATAATACAAACACCAAAGGGAAATCAAGACAAGAGAAATAACAACAAAACAAAAAAGCAATATAATTCTATTATTAGAGGATGAGTTAAAAACTGGAAGGAGAATAAAATTAGAAATTAACGATAGTACTATTTAGTCATGATGATGGTGATGATGATGATGACGATGACGACGATTATGATAGTGATATTGTAATGCTGATTATGATGTAATGATAATGATAACAGTGATGATGCTAATTTTGATGGTGGTGGCTGTAGTGATGATAGCAAAGTGGTGGTAATGATTTATTATTGTAGTGGTAATGGTAATGCTCATAGTGATCATGATGGTGAATATAGTAGTAATGGTGGTAAATATTCCTTAAATTATTTTATGTAACTAAATTGAAAAAATAACATTTTATAATTTCTTTAAAAAAACAACTTTCATGAAAGAATAATAAGACTAAATATGTAGATGGACTACATGGATACCATTTTCCAGACACGGATGCTGTCTTCGAACTATAAAGCTTGGTTTTTCTAAACCGACGCATGCGACGTGCGAGGTGCGACGCCCGCCTCGCACAAATCCGGACTACACGAGAGATAGTGACTGGTTTCCATAGTTGCGAGGTGCACAGACCTGGCATCTCGCAGTTACAGAAACCACTCATTACCTCTTGTATAGTCCGCATTTGTGTGAGGCGGGCCTCGCACCTCGCATGTCGCATGTCGCATGCGTCGGTTCGAAAAAACCAAGGCTTAACAAAATGACTTGCCTTCGCTGGTTCAAATTTTTACGAGAAAGGCATACAGGGTCTCCTTCATCGCTGGAAAAAGTGCATAAAGAATGGTGGTGACTGTGTGGAAAAATAACTGTATATAGTTGAACCCTTGTTCTATTTAACTGTATTATTATTATTCTCTTTGTATCTGTTGTAGTTTCCGTGAAAATAAATAGGAAGGATTACTTTCGGAACGACTGTCGTAGTTAATTAATTATTGTTTAAGAAAATGGAGAGGATTTTATCTGAGTTTCAGAGTAGTTGCTCAAATGTTCTCTATTATGTTCTTTATATGAGCATTACTTGCCACACAGCAATGTTTCTTCTTATTGAGGACGTAACCCCTTTCTCGCCACTTATTAAATAAATTAACAATACAATATTTCCATAGCTGTGCAGTTTTTGAAAAATATCTCCAACAACTGCATAAACACAACTCGTACTCGAACTTTTACAGGTATGTTTCAGCGAGGAAAATAAATTGCTGTATTTTGTGTCTACTCATTTTTCAGTACAGTTCAGACAGTTGACTAACTTAAACTGATAATGTAAAGTTGAAGCAGAATTGTATCTCCAATTTAGACCATCAACTGGTAAAGAAAACCTACTGCATTGTGTTCAGGGCCGGACTTAAAAACAAAAATTTGTTACCGGAATTCCTGCCATGTTGTGAGATACCTGTATGATAAGTAGTTCCTTGGGTTTTCCCGACTTTATATAGGCCTATAGAACGTAATGGACTCAAAATAAATCTAATTATGTGAAAAATCACTTGCCAGACTGTCATACCAAGAAAAGGCAAGGATTCTATCCGCGAGAACTGGCGATTTGTTTGTCAGTTTGTAAGAAGGAGAAACAGCAGAGTGCAGGTGTCTCAGGTTTAACTCTCCCATTATATTATATTAGCTTCATAGTTTTTACGTATATCCCGAAGGAATTATATTAAAATCGTTTGTCGGTGTTGAGGCCACAAACGTCGAATAAAATGGCAAGTAAGTAAAAAAGAATAACCAATGCACAAACATATGAGTAAATCAATGCGTTTACGAATAAATAGATATTCCAATTAGTAGGTATGTGAATAAAAAATGTGCGGATGAAAAAAATGCGGAAGAATGAACGATAGAACAAAGAGATGAATGAATTAATTTAATGAATACGAGGATTGTTAGTAATGTTCATAGACTGACATAGAAATAAAACCAGAATAATTTTGAAACGATTTCCTTGTTCGACGTAATCTCCCCTGGAATTAAATCACTTGATCTAATGGTGTTACAATGATTTTACTTCCTCATAAATAGATACTTCGTAGTCTGCAAAAGGCATTCTGTTACTGCGATAACCTCTTAATGTAACGAGAATTTCTATGCAGCCAAGTCAGTTTTGAACTCTGAGAAAAGAAAATTCCACAGATCCGGCGGATAGTGAGGAGATGCAAAACTACGAACTGATTCATCAGTAGTTATTTTAGTTATTGCAATTACGATTGCGAATGTGCTGGCATACGCGTTGTCACGATGAAGCAACACTTTCTTTTTGCTAGTACCAGAAATTCTCTCACGATTTTCCCTTTTAATTGCTGCAGATTTAAATAGTACCCTACTCTTCCTTTGCTAGATATTTAAACACGATTATAGGCCTATATTTTTAGAGTACCTGAACACTGGCGCCATGACTTTTTCTATCAGATTAAACATTATTTGCTGATTTGGAAGTGGAGTAACATCGTGCTTCCATTGTTTCAACTGCTTTATAGGTACATAGTGATGAATTCAGGATTCATCTACTACCACAGACGTCTTGAAAAAGTAGGGTATATTTTTCTAAAATCGAGCCATAGCGTCTTTCAGAATTTGACATTGGACACTTTTTAGTTCCGGTGATAAATGTAGCATTCATCTCGCAGTTCACCTTTGACAAAACCAACTCACTGAATAAGATGTGGCACCCCCATCCAATTCACATGCGCATTATTTTACTAATTTTGCGTACTTGTAGTAAAAAGATAGTCTAACGCCATATGGTGAATTCTGTCGACGATATCCTTGTTGGTTGCTGTTACTATTCGTTCTCTGCGGGTATAATCTTCTACGCTCTCACGCTATATTTAAAAAGGGCTGCCTACTTTTTTACATTCGAAAACGAAGAAGCTGGTTTCCCCAATATCTTATACACATCTGCTTTAATTTCTGTTAGACTCATCCTCTTATTAACGAAGAAATATTTAATGAAAACACGATACTCATGTTTTCCATTTTGGATAATGTGATCGGCATACTAACATAAAAATTAAAGTACACAAAATTCGTTCTGTAGATTATAACAAAATTTTCGCGCGTGATGTAGTGAAAAATGGAAGCTGATAATAATAGTGTTTCCTTTTGCTACATAATCAATAATGTTGCGGTTATATTGGTTCTATTGTTGACGCAATTCCAATACCAATGTCAGACCATGAACTTCCCAAACAGCCCTAGTATGTGAAGAATTGAAAAAGTGAATAATGAATGAAGGAACGAACGAACGAATGAATAAATGAATGAATGAATGAATATGTGGACTAACATATTTAATGGAAACCAAATGATTCAATAAATAAATATGATTAAAAGAATAATCCAAAATTATAAAATGATCTAATGAATAGACAAATTAATAATAAATTTCTACCAAACGTTCCTCTTTCATTGATTCAATCAATAATTTGTGCACTGATGTGGGTTTGCAGATCTACACACACATTCTCATATAATATTAAAATAGCTCTGCATTATACAAAGGCCTCAATGTGACGATCCCAATAATCAGTCGCTAATGAATGTGTCTGCTTATTTTTGGTCACAGTGTTGCCTCATTCCGTATTCGCACTAATGACGGCATTGCCTTGATGGAGTGAGGAAACTGTAATTAAGTTCCGGGGAATGAAACAAGCGCTTTCCGCTATTGGGCAATACTCTGATACTTCGGGTATAAACAGCTCCATGCAGGAAACGGATGGACGCAACAATGGTCAGTAAACCCCTGGGAATTGCGCTAATGCATAAAGTAAACATATCAGTTGTCCATAATCCGACGAATTATAAACATGTTGATTTAGGAGTCCTGCATTACACAAGGTTAAAATCTGTTGTGTGTTGTTTTAAAAATTAATTAGGAAAGGTATGCATGGCTTAGTAAGACTATGTGATTGAGAGTTAGGAAGATAATATTACTTGCAGAAAATAAGACAACCATTATGTACTTAACAGCTCAGGTGAAAGTTTAACGTTCCATAAAACTATAGCCGCAGGTTCGACTTCCCCATAGGATATTCGATTACGAGTACGAGTTGGATCGAAATTCTTCAAGTCATCGAGAAATAGCAGAAGATGTTTTACACTCAAAGAAAATAATTAAATGACGTTAATTTCTAAGTTATTATTATTATTATTATTATTATTATTATTATTATTATTATTATTATTGCAGACGCTCATTCAATCCTGAACAGATGGAAAAATTATTTGGACAACTACTAAATATACATAGGACAAATAGAAATGATCGGGACGAAATTGAAATTCAAACTGCTGAGCCATTTATACCCGAACCCACGCTTTCTGAAGTCGAAATTTCGATAGAAAATCTGAAAAATTATAAGTATCCAGGTATCGATCAAATTCCAGCAGAATTAATACAAGAGGGTGGAAGCACATTATCTAACGAAATTTATAAGCTTGTACTTGCTATTTGGCAAAAGGAAATTGTACCAGAACAATGGAAGAAGTCCATTATCGTACCTGTCTTTAAGAAGGGGGACAAGACTAACTATAGTAACTTTCGAGGAATATCACTTTTGTTGACATCGTACAAAATTTTGTCCAATATTCTTTTGAGAAGATTAACTCCATATGTAGATGAAATTATTGGGGATCATCAATGTGGTTTTAGGCGTAATAGATCAACTATTGACCAGATATTTTGTATTCGACAGATAATGGAAATAAAATGGTGGTATAAGGGTACAGTGCATCAGTTATTCATAGATTTCAAAAAGGCATATGACTCGGTTAAGAGAGAAGTTTTATATGATATTCTTATTGAATTTGGTATTCCCAAGAAACTAGTTCGATTAATTAAAATGTGTCTCAGTGAAATGTACAGCAGAGTTCGTATAGGTCAGTTTCTGTCAGATGCGTTTCCAATTCACTGTGGGCTAAAGCAAGAAGATGCACTATCACCTTTACTTTTTAACTTTGTTCTAGAGTAAGCCATTAGGAAAGTTCAGGATAACAGAAAGGGTTTGGAATTGAACGGGTTACATCAGCTGCTTATCTATGCGGATGACGTGAATATGTTAGGAGAAAATACACAAACGATTAGGGAAAACACGAGAATTTTACTGGAAGTAAGTAAAGAGATAGGTTTGGAAGTAAATCGCGAAAAGACGAAGTATATGATTATGTCTCGTGACCAGAATATTCTACGAAATGGAAATATAAAAATTGGAAGTTTATCTTTTGAAGAGGTGGAGAAATTCAAATATCTGGGAGCAACAGTAACAAATATAAATGATACTCGGGAGGAAATTAAACACAGAATAAATATGGGAAATGCCTGTTATTATTCGGTTGAGAAACTTTTATCATCCAGTCTGCTGTCGAAAAATCTGAAAGTTAAAATTTATAAAACAGTTAAATTACCGGTTTTTCTGTATGGTTGTGAAACTTAGACTCTCACTTTGAGACAGGAACAGAGATTAAGGGTGTTTGAGAATAAGTGCTTAAGAAAATATTTGGGGCTAAGAGGGATGAAGTTACAGGAGAATGGAGAAAGTTACACAACACAGAACTGCACGCATTGTATTCTTCACCTGACATAATTAGGAACATAAAATCCAGACGTTTGAGATGGGCAGGGCATGTAGCACGTATGGCCGAATCCAGAAATGCATATAGAGCGTTAGTTGGGAGGCCGGAGGGAAAAAGACCTTTAGGGAGGCCGAGACGTAGATGGGAAGATAATATTAAAAATGGATTTGGGGGAGGTGGGATATGATGATAGAGAATGGATTAATTTTGCTCAGGATAGGGACCAATGGCGGGCTTATGTGAGGGCGTCAATGAACCTCCGGGTTTCTTAAAAGGCAGTAAGTAAGTAAGTAAGTAAGTATTATTATTATTATTATTATTATTATTATTATTATTATTATTGTTATGAGCTAGCAAGAATAGGTGAAAAAGAGTAATACTATAATTGATCAGGAAGAGAAAAAGAAACTTGCTTCATATCTGGATGAGAAGAAACTGTCTACTGAAGGATGCACTGAAAGGAATGGTGAATGGGAGAGAAGTTCGAGGCAGAAGAAGATATTATTAGATGACAGACAACATTAAGATATATGGTTCGTATGCGGAGACTGAAAGAAGTCGGAAAGATTGGAAAATACTAAGTTTGCGGTGAAAGATATGCCTTTGGGTAGAAAATTATGAAAATTGGAAAAAGGGAACTATCATTATTATTATTATTATTATTATTATTATTATTATTATTATTATAGTGTTAGTTGGAAGACCGGAGGGAAATAGACCTTTGGGAGGCCGAGACGTAGATGGGAGGATAATATTAAAATGTATTTGAGGGAGGTGGGATATGATGATAGAGAATGGATTAATCTTGCACAGAATAGGGCGGGCTCATGTGAGGGCGGCAATGAACTTTCGGGTTCCTTAAAAGCCATTTGTAAGCAAGTTTGTATTATTATTATTATTATTATTATTATTATTATTATTATTATTATCATTATTATTATTATCATTATCATGTGCTAGAAATAACGGGTGAAGACAGAATATTACTACAATTAATCAGGAAGAGAAAAATGAATTTGATGGGTCGTTGAATGAGAAGAAACTGTCTCCTGCATGATGCTCTGAAAGGAATGGTGAACGGGAGAAAAGTTCGGGGCAGAAAAAGATATTAGATGATAGAGAACATTAAGATACATGGTTCGTATGCAAAGACTGAAAGGAAGGCGAAAAATAGGAAAGATTGGAAAATGCTGGGTTTGCAGTGAAAGGCAATTATGAAAATTATGAAAATGAAACAAAGGATTATTATTATTATTATTATTATTATTATTATTATTATTATTTAATTTCTTGTGATGACCGAGTGGTCAGATTTTCGAAGTATCACGCAGACGGTCCGGGTTCAAATCTCAGTAAGGTATTGGAAATTACACAGTGACATTTGCGGCGGACAATGTCACTTTCGAAGGTTTTCTCGATGTTCTTCCCTTTCCCGAAGCCAGACATAGCATAATTCTGTCCGATCTCCATTCCATAACATTCTCCGAACACCACGTCTGACCTTGAAAGGAGCGGGCCAAGGTTCAAATATTGACTGAGGCAAGTTACCTAGTTGATTTTTTTTCGAGTTTTTTCCTCATCCAATTGAAGCAGAATTGCTGCGTAACTTTCGGCGTTGGACCTCAGATTAATTTCGCCATCATAATTACACTTCCCCTCTTTCATCATCATCTCCGTTTCTTTCCTAGCTTTCGGGCTTGCTCCGATGTAGAATCTATTGCGAGTCTCCGCCGAACTTGGATCCCGTGTATATGTGGTCACTCGTTGTTGGTGGTAGTGCTGTGCACCGGGGCTCTCCTCTGGACTCATGGTAACTCGTGGGACTGAGGCAATGGGATCTCGGTGAGGTCTAAGCGGGAAAGGTAAAGGGATCATATAGGCTGTAGAGTTGAAGCGCAGGGGATCTGTAGAGCCTTAAGGCATGCACACCATTCCATCCCGGCTAGTACAATAGGCCCATCCGAGAGGCCTGCGTGCAAGGACAGTCCCAGTCAGTGACCTTCCCTGAAGGGGGACTAATAGATGGATTCCCCGAAGACGGGTTGACAACGCACGGAGGTGGCTGGTCTACGGACGAGGCTGCTCGAAACACTCCTCTAACCTTAATTTAGTCTGCCGGTGTGGATTGGAATTGTGCCTAGATAAAGGTTAAGCATATTAGATTGTGGGTCGTAATGACTCCTTTCAAAAGGATATTATTTAGTAACCTTCCAACTGGAGAGATTGTTCAGCTTCAAAATTCATGTAGGGTGATAAATGGCGGACTATTTTTTTCCTGGAGCCTTTTATTAGAATCAGATTTCTCTATAATGTGCAGTAAACCAGCATTACTTCCACCTCGAAGGAAACCATGCTGAGGATTCTATCGCCCTCTGTCAAGCTGGAATCCAAAAGACAGAATTCCAGTACAGTAACCACTAGATTAGCGATGACGACATATTTATAACGTCAGTACTTAATGTTATCATTATGATACAAGACGAGTTTTAAGTTTTCAGGACATATACGTAAGAAAAGTGCAGTCGAGAACATAGATCCATAGGGTTTTCAGTAGAAAGCGATGGTGTAATACTCTTACATTAAACGCCACATAACTCTTCAAACTACAGACTTGAACAAATTATTAGACTAAATTAATTATATATGCGTAACAAAGCTGTATTTATCAGCAGAAATAATGAACAGAAATGTATTTTGCACAAAAATAATAAATAGAACATTCAATCTGGAAGTTACTAATATTTTGTGAACATTTCCTCATTCTTTATTAACACGTTGATTTTGTCAGGGATGCTGGAAACCAAAGTGTGACGCTCTCTTTGAATATCAGCGTAATTTAGCCAGATATCATACAGTGCTGAAATGAGTCCATGTTTTGTTGTAGGCCTCTTTTTGTTGACTTTCTTCTTCAGTATAGATCACAGATTTTCAATTTCGTTCATGTCCGGTCTTCTTGCAGGCCATGGGAGAACAGACTTTTGAATATGTTCTGCAGTGTATAATTAAAACACCAGTCGTACCAACACAGCCACACAAAATAAACTTAATAATTGGAAAAATATACCACAAGTTGTAAACAATCATATTTGCAACAATAGGAACTCTGTGAATTATACTGACAGTTGATATGACGAATTATATTACGTTTCCAAGAAAAACGTTTTAGTCTAATAATTTGTCCACGTCTGTACTTTAGAACATTATAAAAGAAATGAAATTTCAAACCAATAGGAATATTATACGTAACGGAATTCTTAAATATAAATCGCAATTGTGGGATGAATTGCTTCAGTTAAAAATGATCTCGAAATTGGATGGATTTTCAATCGTAGAGTTTCTCCTCAAGAAACAGTCTGATTCGGCTACAAATTCAATTTGAAGTCCTTTGGAAAAGAAGTCTGAGTATTGGAAATCGATGCTAAGACTGTTTCACAACCACAGTTTTACACTACAGACACGGTGCTCCGAGTCAAGTTAGTCTTTCCGTATGATTAAGAATTCCCTTCAACCAGAGAGTCTTCTTTTAACTCCAAATGTCAGTAATATGGCCGCGAACATTTATCGAGTAAGAGCTAAACACATTATTTCGTTATAGTGTTCATTTGCCAGTATTCGTGATCACCAGTTATCGTCAATATTACGAATACATATGCCAAGACAAACAATGTAATTTGTCAAGTGAAATTTCTTATGTAGGATACGAGCAGGGTCCAATGGTGTGAAACAAAATTCTGTGTCAGACGTTTTAAGAGATCTTCGCGTATTATTGCTATGGGATTGTGTACGTTGCTATGTTATTGCGGCTTTCAAATTTACACAAATTAATGTATAAATTACACTAGTCGGAGTGGGATTGCTACCAGACAGTGTAATGTTGTGATGTTACATAATCCAAACCAGTTAGCCAATTACATTGTTGAGAAGTATTTTTCTTCAATATATGCCGAAAACAGAGGCTGAATGAGGAGATCGTGGTGTGAAAACAGGAAACGTGCAAATGCACTTCCGAAAACAGAGCCAAAAAAATCACAATAAACATAAGAATACAACATAAACAAAAGAACACAAAAAATACATCACACTAACATACAAAAACAAAAACACACACAAGATTGCAACCTCATTCAAGAAATTAAATTACAACATCGCATACAGAACAAATAATACTCTACTGGGTGTTCATTTCAAAGTGTGTCATGATGTCACTGTTGTTGGGTCACCGATTTGAAGCGAGTTTCAGCTTATATGTTAGAGAAGTTGCCTATTATTTAAGGCGTTCTTCAATCTGAACTTGAGAACGTGTACGGTATAACTTGAACGTCGTAGCAACAGTTGGCGGTCTGTACGGTCTGTGTGCTACCATAACCTCTTTCGAACTGTGTTTTGCGCCGGCAAGTCGTACGCAGGGTATTTGTTATCATCGGTTGCGTACGGTAACATTCCACAACACAAATCAAATGCTCCGTGTCCATGTTGACCGTCGAAGTTAATGTCAACAAATACGTAAGTAATCGTCTTAACCCTCTCCCCATATCCCGACAGTACGTATTTCCAAACAGTTCACATTCCTGCCACTACCGGCGTTACCGTACGTATCGGCACGTACTCTTCAGAATGAACGCCGTACTTGCTAGCCAACTTCTCTGCCTCTTAGACTATACACCTGAGTTGCGGAAGTGTAGGAAGATTGAATTCTCTAGGCTCATCAGCTAGTCACATGACGGCATACAGCGAGCCAAGACACATTTTGAACTGAACACCCAGTACAAAAGCATCTGAACACACGAACAACACAAACAAACAAATACAACCACACAAGCCTATACAAACTCGAATGCAACACATGCAACAACTTCTACATAGGACAGACAGGCAGATCATTTCAAACACTTTACAAAGAACATATCACAGCCATAACAAAATTACAAAACACTTCCATATATGCAGAACACTTCACAAATGCTAACCATACCTACAGAGATATAAACACACACATGGAAATTCTACGTATTCAGCCAAAAAGCCAGAAACTAAGCACACTAGAACAATAAGAAATATACAGACATACAAAAACACATCCAAATGAAATTCTCAACACACAACTCTTTGATTCCACATTACACTACACAAACACACCCCCACAGGAAAAACAAACAAAAGGTGCCAAGACCAACACCAACCAGTTCTGAGGATGGCCAATAACAGGCTGAAAGTAGTTAACCAGGTACTGTAATATTTAACACGCGGAAGATACATAGAGTGGATCGGGGAAATATGCCTTACTTTTTCTTTGATTGAAAATTTACGACATTGTTCATTTAGTTTTGAATTTCATATTGAAATATCAAAGTCTGGAAGGTATTTTGAAACTATATTTTTGGTACAAAACAGGAAACATTAATTACCTGGTTTATAGATACAGGTTTTCTTCTTACTTGCACTGTAGGCATCTTTACCCGATAGTCGGGTAAGATGCAAATGCAATTAAAACATTTACTGATACAAGCATTTACCTGAACTTGGTTTGATACAAGTATATAACAAAAATGACTTAATCTGAAACCCATGGACACTTTATCACTAGTTTATCACTACCTAGCACGCATTTTATTGCCGCATGCAAGATTCGTGAAATTACTTCTTGCATACAATGAATTTAATCCAGTACATTTTTTTGTCATCATTCTTTTTTAGCCGACGTTTAAGGATACGGTAAGGAATCCCGTATGCTTGCAATGCTCTAAAACAGTTCGTACCCCCTGTTCTAACATGTTCCATCGCAAGTTGACTGTCCTCAATCCACTGACCTCTATCAGAGAACCTTACGTAATGTTTACGTATTTCCTGCAAATAAAACAAAAAACTAAAACTCTTTCAAAAGTTGCCATCTTACCCCGAAAGTGAGCATCTTCCCCAAGTATCGGGGTAAGATGCCTAGTCTTGTGACGCAGCCTAAGATGGCTGAACAAGTTCATTGGTTGTTAACAATACAAATTTTTGAATCTTTACTACAATATCCATTACAAAGGTTTGATAGTTATTACGAATTTAAGGATGTATTAAAATTGTAACATACCTTTGCAATTATTTTATAGCAGAAAAATGAGCTGTTTTCTTGTGTTTCTTCTTTTCACAACAATAACACGTGGAAAATGAGTTAGCTTCCACTCTACAGACATTCAACTATCTCAGTGATCATGAAGATGTTCGCGTGGCGTTCTCTGTTGGAAGAATTGAAACTACAAAGAAATAAGCATCTTTCCCGATTGTAATCTCCCCTCGATTCACTCTGATACATATTCCGAAAAAAAAAAAAAATATATATATATATACATAAAAAAATGAGATAATGCAGGACAATGAGTTGTTTCATTTTTAAATTATGAAAGTTAATAAATAATAAAATGTCATCTATCTCACTGCAAGAATACAGTTGAGTCAGTAAGTTACATATCGCATTAGTGACTACATTTCCGAATCAGACGCCTGAAGCTATCACCGCTAAATTATAGTATTATAATTTTTTTATTATACAGGGACATCATTTTATTTTTACTAACATTTCTAATATTAACCTGACTATACCTTGTTGAGAACCGAATACACCGTTTGCTACCCCTTCCACGACTGATACCGGCGTAAAACACAAACAAATCACTTTACTAGGTATAGGAGGGAAGAAAAGTAGTTAATCCATTTACGTAAATAGGAAATATCACGCTTTTGAGTTTGATAATTTTCATTAGGTTTTTGTTTAATCAAAATACAGTACAATATTAACAATAGGTGTTTTTACTCACGAACTGAGCTGTCCATGCGGACGTATTCATTATGCAGTGTATATTATACTGTCTACAGCACATTAGCGTACACTATAGAGTCCACGTGTGTGGAGTAACGGTCAGCGCGTCTGGCCGCGAAACCCGGTCGGGGCAAGTTACCTGATTGAGGTTTTTTCCTGGGTTTTCCTCAACCCAATACCTACAAATGCTGGGTAACTTTCGGTGCTGGACCCCGGACTCATTTCACTGGCATTATCACCTTCATTTCATTCAGATGCTAAATAACCTGAGATGTTGATACAGCGTCGTAAAATAACCCAATTAAAAATACAGTATAGAGAATGAAGTTAAATTAAAAAATAATCATAATATGGATATTTAAACACATTTTTGAAAATGGTGGCCGTTCATTTCAATACAGGCTTCAGGTCTAATGTGCATATTATTGCATTATAGACTATTGTACCTAATTCCAATTACAGTTTCGCCCTTCGTACCAGTAACTCAAGTTGAAATAATTCTATACTTACTCTATAAAAAAGTAAATTCAATCTTCACTTCTGCCCGATCCGAAAAGGTAAAATTACTCAGACATGCTATCTACTGTCCGTCCAAGTGGTTTTGTCGCAGGGTCGTAGAAAGGGGGGGATCACGTGCAGTTAATTACTTAACAAGGCCTTTTTATTTAAGTTATTTTAAGCAGCTGTATGGGTATAATATTACGTAGACGTCCAATTCCTAACAAAAATTAATGTTCTCAGAAAAGAGCTAAGACAGCCCAGCCACCATCCTTTACGAGAGGCGAATAGAAACAGGTGGGGGAAACCGGGATGCGACGTAGGCAAATGGACGATAATACCTGGACGAAAATGATTCAATATTGAAAGCCCTTTCGTCGCTGGAAAACGCGAATATATTTTTGGAACGTACTGTTTACTATCACTGTATATGCAGTCTTGGATTTGCGTGGAGGACGGTTGAACTTCATTAGTAGAAGGGGTGGGAGTGAAGTACATTCAAAAACTCAGGTACAATAAAAATTGAAGTAAAAATAAAATGATGTCCCTGTACCTCTGTCTCTGTACAACGTCATAGTTTGTGATGAGAAGGAAGAGAGATAGCAGAAGTTTCCATTGCTTTTTACCAAGATTAAGATAAGCCACTTGAAATTTACTGGTCACTCACCGGCGGAAATAAAATAAAAGAACTGTATCCACATGCCAAGGTCAAAGATATGCGCAGAAACGGTACAAGCTAAAGAAGAGAGCAGGAGTTTGAAGATGGCAGTACTTCTGCGCGAGTGCACCGTGGGCCAGCGAAGCTACGTTTTGCGAATTTTTTAGAGAAAAGTTCGGACAGCGAAGGATATTCATAAATAAATACTGCTCGTGTATGGTGAGCATTTAGGTTGACCATTGGCGATTGTGACGGAGACAATTGCGCAACAGGTTAGTGACTTTATCTGAGCAGACAGGATGACGAGGACGATATGCTAGTCCGGATAGACACAGGTGTGGTGAGTATTGAGTGCATAATAATTCATTTAATACTTTACGTTTTGATCTATAGTAATTTGATCGAAACGTATCTGATGACGAAATTTGTTTACATTCTCCTCTCGCAAGTTTTGGAGAGTGGATGATTGGAGTTACACTCACTCCCACTGCGGAGCAATAACTTTAAGGAGCACTGATACTCTTTGCAGCGTTGCAACAAGTTACAAAACTATTGGACATATCAAAAAACTTATTTGACAAAATGTCTTGGTTAATGTACCATTGTTTTCATTCAAGTAATTTAAATATGAGGAAATATTATTGATATGTTTTGATTTACAAAAAATTAATAGGATGTTTCGCATTACCACAATTCTTCTATTTGAAATACTGGTGGGGTAAGAGAACATCTCTTTTATGTATCGGGATTAGGTCTGTATCCCAATATTAAAACGTCATAACTAGGAAGCAGAAATAATTAAGGGATTTAGACAGTATGTTTATAGAGACAAGTCTAAATTATCGTGGCCTAACGGAAAATGGTTGAATTGGTATTAGAGAAAACTATTATAATGTAGAAAATTCTTAAATTAACATATTTTTATAATCATCATAAAAAATCTTCCTGTAATGTCATAGACTGTAAGAACTGTTAAAATACAAAAACATTTTTAAAACCATACGTCAAGGTGTTTCATTCGTTGAGAAGTTCAATGTCCACGTCCGACTTAACAGGACCATAAACAATTTGCCTATTTGTGCTACAATTTTTAATAGAAATACCGATTATATATCTTGATTACACAACTCTTAACACTGTATCACTTCGGAAACAAAATAAGAGGCTCCAGGACCAACAACGAGGATGACCCATAATAGGTTGAAACATGTAAACCAGGTACGATAGAATTTAACACAAGAAAGTTATATAATACATATTCCGAAGAAATACCGAATCATTTGTCGTCATTGCTCAAGGACCAGTGTTAATTTATTTTTATTTTATTGGATTATTTTAAGACGCTGTATCAACATCTAGGTTATTTAGCGTCTGAATGAAATGAAGGTGATAATGCCGATGAAATGAGTTCGGGGTCCAGCACCGAAAGTTACCCAGCATTTGCCCGTATTGGGTTGAGGGAAAACCCCGGAAAAAACCTCAATCAGGTAACTTGCCCCGACCGGGATTCGAACCTGGGCCACCTGGTTTTGCGGCCAGACTCGCTCACCGTTACTCCACAGGTGTGGACTCCAGTGTTAAAAGAAAGGCTGCTGTGAATGGGAGAAGGGTTTGTAAGAAAAGAAATGTGTTAAAATTCTAATGATAAGCCTCAAAATAACATGCTACTGTATGATAAAATATAATTTTAATTAATTATTTCTATCCATATGTCATAATCTATCGGATGAATATTTAATAAAGTCCTTTGAACAGAAATTTAGTCATTTATAGTTAAACATGTATGGGAATCTTTGAATAAAATATTTAACATTCTTCATTTTTTAATTGCACGTTTATATACCACTAAAAACTATTACGTTATTTAAAATAAATGAAACTTCACTGTTTTAATATTTTAGCTGTGTACCATGATGCACAGATTAATCAACATATAGATATGACACACTAAAAATTAATACAATCTAACAGGTGTATGCAATAGTTATAATGACTTGTACAATGGATAAACTGGAAGATCTTTTCAAACCAAATATAAGGAACATAATACAGCCATGGCTAAAACACACAACTACTCAACCTACACAGAACACAAACAAACTTCAACTACAACTACAGCAATATTGACATGAAAATCCTACACATTCAACAAGAGAATGAGAAATTCAATACTTTAGAACAATACGAAATTTATAGACACATAGAAACACAACCACAACACATCCTCAGCACTCAATTGAATTTAAGAACACACATTATTTTCGTTATAACATTACTAATCATGAAAACACCCCACTCACCATAACAAAATCGGAAGGTAGCGCTGTAACTTACTAGAATTCAGAGTATGATGACAGCTACATCGAAACTATTCAATCGGGTAAAATAACACCACAATTTAAATATCAACACAGTTAAACTTTTATTTCTTTAAAATACTAACTTAATAGTTCTTCAGTGAGAATATTCAAGAAATAAATATTTGCTTTTCCATAATAATTTTCACTTTGGCTGAAAATTCGTAATATTGCGGATAAATCCGTAATATTTATAGACAAATAGTTGGCACTTCTGCATTCACATATATTTGGGATAGAAGGAATATAAGTACACATTCTTACCTGACATGATTCCAGACTTTTCTCCAACTCTAAGTTTAATATATATATATATATATATATATATATATATATATATTTGTATGTTTTAAATATTTTGGATTTGTGGTAGATCCTCACGTTAAACTGAACTCTCTGTAGCAAAGTCTTTCGACTGCATTTCTGAATCTTTGTTGTTGATTCCTTCTCCAGCCTTCGGCTGTCAAATCTTCCAGCACTCTTAGTATTCCATTTCCTTGCTGTTTGGTGGAAGTCACAGACACGCATTCGAATCTGTACGTCGCGCCAAACGGGCTCCAGAGAGCCCAACCGGCCGAAAAATTGCTTCCCAGAGAAAGAATAAGGAATTCCCTACAGCAGCCTTTTTTCCCCCCTTGTGTCTTGCAGCCCCACGTCTTCTGGAAAGACAGTTCTCCTCTGCACATACTGGAGTTGCGTCGCGGAGGAATGCAACGTGATTAAGAGAAGGAAATTGTTTTGTGGCGCCAGTTTATCTGTGTCAACATGGCGCACATAGTTTCGCAGGGGCTTGGACCCTCCCCTTGTATGTGTGCAACACCAACTCTCAACCCTTTCCCAGACCAACCCCCTCCCTGTTTGCATGTATCAGTGTATGTGTGTGAAATGACCAGCCATTATACGAATTCTGTACACAAGAGCTTTTCCCCTCTAACAACGTATACCTACTAGCGCTGCTATGGTACTGTGCAATATTTGATAGGACACGTTTCACAATTTGTTGTTTGTTCAGGCATAGCCAGTAAACACACTATTCAAAATCGATTTCAAAATCCACTGATAAAGGTGTTAATTGCTATGATTTCCCATGATACAATTTTTTTAATGTACATGAGTTTTACACGAATTTCTATTGTAAGTTTAATGAATACTACACAACGCGAAACATAAGCCAATTTATCGATGTATAAAGTCTGATAGAAGTGTCGGTTTCACCTGTGCGCACTTTAATTTTGTCAAAATATGCTTTCTTTATTAGCATCCATAGCTACTACTATTTTGAACGTTCTGGCGATAGGCAATAACACTTCTTCCTGTTTGACACGAGCTTTATCACAAATACCCTGAAATTCAATAAACAGGTTTATTGTTTTTCAACTTGCTTCTTATTGAGTAATGTAGAATTATTTTAATACTGTATTTGAGATAAATTACGAGTATCTCCCACATATCTGTCCCAACTCTGTATTCAGAAACTATATTAATTGAAGGGTTCAGAGCCATAGGGGGCCAAGCGCCATTTATTTAAAAACGGGGAAAGCAAGGCTTAAAGTTAAGTAAATACCATAGTTTAATGAAGATTAACATAGCATTTAGTTTTAATGTGTATACTTTATATTACTTGTTATATGTTCCCATTGAATTATGGTAATAAATTCATTTTAACACTTGTTTTTTACGGTTTTAGTAAATGGCGCTTGGCCCACTATGGTTCTGAACACTTCAATTCACGTGGGACTCTTCGAGTCTTTTACACGGGTTTTAGGCGTGAACATTGTAATTCATCCAGTCGACATTATGTCATGACGTATGTTTGTTTAACAACAACAACAATAACAATAATAATAATAATAATAATAATAGTAATAATAATAGTAATAATAATAATAATAATAATAATAACAATAATAATAACAATGTAATACAACGTATTTAGCTATGGGGGCATTCTACGTCAAATCAACACAAAAAAGTGGACTTTTCAACCCGACCACCTCAGATTTTCATTAAATTTGGTAGGATGGTAAAGAACCTTAAGTTAAGTAATTATGTAAAATTTTAGCCCTCAATAATGCAGGATATCCCTACTGCAATTCTGTCAATACGAGAAAAAATGTAAAAATGTCGCATACTATGTCAACAAAAATAATTCATAACTTCTCTTATAATTGAGGTAGAATCTTAAACTTGGGCTTATTTTAAAGCTAAGGGATCATACGTTTCAATAAAAATAGGTTTGCATCAAAGTCATGAATTCTTTATTGAATAGTCACGTGAAACACATTTTAACATCGAATATCTATAAATGCGGGACATAAATTATTTCGCGAAAAATGTATGTTATAGAGGTAAGAGTATTCTCCCCTTGGTGTAAGTTTCATTTTGGAAACGTTTCAGGAATATCAGTAAAAAAATATATTAATGTATTGGTTTGTAGCACTTAACCCCGTCTTACACCAACACTGCATGCGCACGAGTTCCTACTTGTCTGATAAGCTGCGTCATCAATCTGCCAGGCCGTCATGAGTGGCAGTTTATACAGTCTTCAATTTATACAAAACGTGCAATCTGTTTCAAGTGCAGTGTCGTTAGTTTTCGTAGTATGTGGTAGTTTTGTGCGATGTAATGGAGTCGCGTTTTAAGTTATAGGCCTATGTTTGCTGCAATCCCTTCGAGAAATCAGGGCACTGTAATTAGAGGAAAAATTTAAGAAGTGTTATATCGTGGATGCTTAATGTATTTCCTGATTTAAAACAGGAACAAAAGGTGTGCGCTATGTGTCGCAAAGAAATAAAAATATAATATGATGCTATTACGCAGAATCCTCATAATGACTCTAGTAATGAAGAATACGTCGACTCTACAGCAAATGTAAGTTCATTAAATACAAGTCTTTTTGACCAAGGTGTGTTCCTTATTAAACAAGAAAGGCTACAACAAGAGAAATATAAGAGACAGAAATTTGAAAATATTGTAAAAGACAAAGTCTTCGATATAAAGATGCCGAGGAACCAGGACTTTTCTGATTCTGAAATTTTGTCTCAGTTCCAGAAAAATTTTCAAAATTCAGGTAAAAGTGAGAAAATCACCATTTTAATATTACTACCTAAAAGCTGCAGCGTAAATAATATAAAAAGAGTTTCTTTCAGCTTTCGAATACATAATTCGGAAAGCCAAAGTCCTGCTCGCGGCTGTTCCCGGTAAAGTTAAAGATTTCTGTTGTTCTGACGAGATAAGCAGAATGATGCCTGGTAAGAAATATTTGTTGTGATTAAAGAATCAGGGAGTAAATCACATGAGCAGAAATTAATTATATGCAGTGTTTAAAAATTCTAACCCTGACCAAGAAATTGTATTCTAGCTTGAGTTAGTGGACTATACTGTCTGTGTCTGTGTCCTATCAGATTGTAAAACTTATTCCGGAAGCAATTTATTCAAGTTTCAGGTCTACGTGGATTTCAAGAATATTTTCCTTTATACTTTCCAACTTAACATTTCTTGGCTACTATGGTGTGCAATCCTCCTCATATAAATTGCTTGTTCAGGAAATGTACAGAATGTCCTGAACCATTCAAAATGAGAGAGGGTTTAGAGAAATGTTTCGTATAAAACTGCAGTGAATCAGTGACCTACAAGCAGTGGATGACGACAGACCGATCAACGCTTGAGACTATAATGAAACCCACAGACAAAATTTTTGACTGTCTCTTGGAGAAACTTGGTGATTTACTGACTGACTCATTTATATCTGAACAAAGTAAGTTTCTACGTGATATGAAATCATTTCTACAGCCATGCCTGCTTGTTGTGTTATGCGACTTCGCTGAAAACTATTATTTCGTAATCCAAGATGAAATTCAGTCATATCACAGGACTAATGTGCAGACAACCATTCATACTTTCGTAATATATCATAACGAATCGTCATCCGATACAGTCTCTATTAAAAATCTGGTAATAATTTCACACTGCCCGAAATATGATACTACAGCTGTACATCTGTTTCAAAAATATCTAATGGAGTCATTAAAACAAACATCTGTAATTCACCACAAAAATTATGTATTTCTCCGATGGATTCTCTGCTCAGTATAAATATAGAAAAAAATTTCCTGAACCTCACATTAGATGAAGAAGATTTTGGATTTCCAACAGAATTGCATTATTTTTGCATATCGCATGGCAAAAGAGCATGTGACGTTGTAGGTGGGACACTTAAAAGGTTTGCGACTTGTGCTAGTTTGCAGAGACCATCCGATAAACAAATAACTACACCTAGGGAATTGTACTACTGGACAAGGCATCATCTCCCAAACATTAATACCGTTTATGTGACGTTTATGAAGAGGAAAAAATGCTTGCTCTTCGATTTGCAAAATCCACCGCAGTGCCTGGAACACAAGTTTCATACAGTCCTGCTGTTTAGGATGGGTATTATACTTGCTAAGCAGTTTTAAAATGCAGTTGAAACAATGCAACATCCTGTCTGGAAAGATGATCAGGCTATTTCATCTCAGCAATGAAAGGTAAGCATTTCTTACAGAACTTCAGGTTTAACAAAATCCATGTGACAATAATTTATTTCAGGTAATAATTAAAAAAATTCGAATTATGTACTACATGTTAAATTACATAGCGACATTCAAGAATATGATCAAATATAATTAAATACAACGAATATGTGGGATATAATTATCGCGACTTATACGGTTAGCTTACGCTTGCTGTGACATAATAATTTTTATCTTTATAACCTATGAAGATTCCGAGTTGAAACTTATCAGTTCATTATACCACTAACTGAGACATACTATATATTTTTTTCATTAAAATAGAACCCCCGCATTTTTAAATATGGATATATGAAAATTGTTTCACCATGTTGTTTTAGTGTAATTGAATACATGCAAAAAACAATGTAAGTAATAAAAACTATCACATATTAAGAACGTATCACCCAATTTTTGTAAATTTATCTGGAGACGTTGTTGAGATATATAATTTTAATTGAAGCGGCTTGCTTACAAAAATGTGATTTTTCTTCATGTTTGAAACGCCACTGACAGAAAACGTAAAGCACAGGACATATGAAACTCGGCAGTTTTAGTTAGCGCGGCAGGTCAAACAAACCCTCAAATTTTGAAAGAAATCTGAGTCGGTCGGGTTGAGTGCCTTGTTGATTTGATATGGAATGACCCTATGAATATAAATCATTTACAGTAGCAGTCTCCTATTGAATATGTTAGATGTTACGACAACTTGAATTTTATTGCATCCTAAATAATCTACTTCGTTTCCTAAAACTTCTGACAATAATGTGTGCGGTCTCATGATGTGTTAATTAGCAGTAACAGTAGTATTAATGATAGTAGTAATAGAAGCAGTACTGATAGTAAACGGAGAAATAATAGTAGTATTATCAGTAGTAGAAATAAGACGATTAAAAATGATTTGTAGTAATAAGAGTAGTAATAGTACTAGTAGAAGTAACAGAAGTAGGAGCAGCAAGAGTAGTAGTAGGATTAGTAATAGTACGAGTAGTAATATTAGTAATAGTAGGAGTGGTAGTAATAGTAGGAGTAACATTAACAGTAGCTGAATTATGTCGTGTAGCTTAGAAATTATAGGCGCGACAAAACTAGCTCGAAAATGTGTCAATCTACTTTGTGTGGTGGCATCGTAGTACTGGGCCAGACTTATACACATATTTACGTCCAAACCTTCTCCTTAAGGATCATATATAAAAATTTGTCGTACTAGATTGGGCATGTATTCATCCAGTTAATTTTATGTTACCTTATTCTTCCTATTTTTGTGCATACTTCGATCATGAGCTCAAGTTTGGCTAGCGATATCAATGTGTGCCTTGCTTCCAGTAGCCTGTTCTCCGATAGAATGACAGAAAATCACTGGGACAGCAGCAGTAGCAACAGAAACAGCAGTAGTAGTAGAATTAACCGCAGTAACAGTAACAGTATGATTATTAGTGATAATAACAGCAGGAAAGACAGAAAGTTAGAATTCATAAAACAGTTATATTACCGATTGTTTTGTATGGTTGTGAAACGTGGACTCACTTTGAGAGAGGAACAGAGATTAGGGCCGTTCGAGAATAAGGTGCTTAGAAAAATATTGGAGCTAAGAGGGGTGAAGTTACAGGAGAATGGAGAAAGCTACACAACGCAGAACTTCACGCATTGTATTATTCACCTAACATAATAAATTACGAACATTAAATTCAGACGTTACAGATGGGCAGGGCATGTAGCACGTATGGGCGAATCCAGAAATGCAAATAGAGTGTTAATTGGAAGACTTCAGGGTAAAAAACCGTCGGGGAGGCCGAGACGTACATGGGAGGATAATATTAAAATTGATTTGAGGGAGGTGCGTTGTGATAGTAGGGACTGGATTAAGATTGCTCAGGATAGGGACCGATGGCGGGCTTATGTGACGACGACAATGAACATCCGGGTTGTTTAAAAACTATTTGTAAATAATAGCAGGGGCAATTGTTCATGCTAATTCAATTATTTGACCTAATAGAAATCGATTAATATATTTATTAAAAACTATTGCAATTATGTATAATACAATTATTATAATTATAATTATAATTATTAGGGCATGATCATGAAAATAGATTAATTGTTATATAATAGGTGATGCTCTATATTGTAGATTTATGTTGGTTCATGTTGTCATATTTTCTAGTAGTTTTATTCAAGGATGCTTTAAACTGAAGATAATATTCAACGTGTAGATTCAACATGTAGACAAAACTTCGCAGAAGTCCTATATTCAAAACAGGGTTTTGTTATGTATTGCAAATATGCACAAAGCACCAACAACATTACTTCCTGCTGGAGAGAAAGACATGCTAAGGATATGTTGGCAATAGGATTTTATAAGTATGTATATTGTTTTGGGTCGTCTATTTGCTTATCAAATTACAATGTAGAGTTAATTACGATAGGACATTGTATTAAATGATTAACGTTTTCGGCATTAAGATGCCATCTTCAGACCAATAGTTACGCTCAAAGGAGCATGCTAAGTACACGGAATAACAAATAATATGCAGAAATGTACAATATGGATAAAATCAAGAAATAAATTATTCAATAATATAAAGACATAGGCTAGTTATTAGCGTTGTGCTGTGTTCAAATTTATGAATGCACACAATATTTATCAAGAAAATGTATAAGTTGGTTTGGATTAATAAGTATCATATAAATGTACAATAGTTATTCCTGTTACGTACTTACACAGGGACATCATTTTATTTTTACTAACATTTTTAATATTAACTTGCCTATACCTCTGGATCAACGCCGTTTGCTACCCCTTTCCACGACTGGAATTCGATGATACTGGCGTAATATACAAACAAATCACTTTACTAGGTATAGGAGGGAAGAAAAGTACTTCATCCATTTACGTAAACTATGAAATATTGCGCTTTTGAGTTTGATAATTTTCATTAAGTTTTTGTTCAATCAAAATACAGTACAGTATTAACAATGAGTGTTTTTACTCACGAACTGAGCTGTCCATGTGGACGTATTCATTATGCAGTGCATATTATACTGTCTACAGCACATTAACGTGCACTATAGAGAATGAAGTTAAATTGAAAAATAATCATAATATGGAAATTTAGACACATTTTTGAAAATGGTGGCCCTTCATGTCGATACAGGCTTCAGTTCTAATGTGCATATTATCGCACTATAGACTATTGTACCTAATTCCAATTACCAGTTTCGTTCTTTGTACTAGTAACTCTTGTTGAAATAATTCTGTACCTACTCTATAAAAGAGTACCTTACGTACTGTAAATTCAATCTTCACTTCTGCCCGATTCGAAAAGATAAAATTACTTTGACATACTATCTACTGTCCGTCCAAGTGGTTATATCGTAGGGTCGTAGAAAGGTGGGGATCACGTGACAGTTAATTATTTAACGAGGCCCTTTTATTTAATTTATTTTAAACAGTTGTATAATATTACGTAGATATCCAGTTTCTAACAGAAATTAATGTTCTCAGAAAAGAGCTAAAACAGCCCAGCCACTAGCTGGCGAATAAAAGCTGGTGGGGGAAACTGGGATACGACGTAGGCAAATGGACGACAATACCTGTGCGAAAATGATTCAATATTGAAAGTTCTTTCGTCACTGGAAAACGCGAACATATTTTTGGAACGTACTGTTTACTATGACCGTAAGGCTACTATGACTGTATATGAGGTCTTGGATCTGTGTGGAGGACGATTGAACTTCATTAGTAGAAGGGGTGGGAGTGAAGTACATTCAAAAACTCAGGTACAATAAAAATTGAAGTAAAAATAAAATGATGTCCCTGTAGTTATTTCCGATTATCGGCCAACGACTACTATCATAATGAAAATATGATTTTATCTTATTTTTTTAGAGGAAATAAAGAACTAAAACTTTGCAGTAATATAATTACTGGATTTGGGTTACATTTTAAAATTAGTAATACCTACAGTATATTTGCATGGAAGGATTATGTGGTCTTAGAATTGAATTCAGCCGTATAATACGAGTATGTAGTATGTGAATTGAGTTGCTATTGTTAGTTCATTATTTTATTCAGTCGTAAAGTATTTCAAAATTCCCTTTCCTCTTCTCGTGCATTGAACAGTCACATTTCTGTTTGTAAAAGAAGAACGGAAATAATCCACGTCCTATGTAATGTAACACCACCACGGCGACAGGAAAGTCGTTACCTGGACAACGTAAATTAAGTATGGTTTCAGCGTCACACAATTGCGGCTATAATTTTTTTGTGCGTATACTTGATGGCAACGCCAACTCGATTTTCACTATTATAATCTGGAGGGTGTGTCTGTCGCCGCTCCCCCTTTTCCGGGGGGTTGATCCCCCGGGTGCACGGGTCTAATTAGCCGAGCTGCGCCTTGAAGCGAACTGCAGATAACGCCATGTTTTCATACGCACGGACAACAAGAATTCGTCCTACACAACAGTGGAGACTATCTTCCCCATCCTTCATGGATCCTAATCTATATTATCCTCCATTGTAAGCCATCGTTATTGCTAGTTATATCGGTATTTCGAAGGTATTTTATTGTGGGGTGAATGAAAGAGCGTCCTTGGAGCTGTAAGTTGTTATCTACACACCATCTTTGTTCCTCCCTTGTAGAGTCTCTTGGTTGAATAAGAATGAAATATTGCCAATCTCTTCTATAGAAACTAGAATATAGGACTACCTTAAGTATAAAGCCCTAAAGATTCAAAATAATGATGTGATGGAACAGTTGTACTAATGGGTATGGTTTCCAGTCTTAATAAGCATATGCCTTCGGTATATAATAATAATAATAATAATAATAATAATAATAATAATAATAATAATAATAATAAATATTTATTTTTATTTTATTGGGTTATTTTTACGACGCTGTATCAACATCTAGGTTATTTAGCGTCTGAATGAAATGAAGGTGATAATGCCGGTGAAATGAGTCCGGGGTCCAGCACCGAAAGTTACCCAGCATTTGCTCGTATTGGGTTGAGGGAAAACCCCGGAAAAAACCTCAACCAGGTAACTTGCCCCGACCGGGATTCGAACCCGGGCCACCTGGTTTCGCAGCCAGACGCGCTAACCGTTACTCCACAGGTGTGGACTAATAATAATAATAATAATAATAATAATAATAATAATAATAATAATAATAATGTCCTTCTTTGTGCCTATGTGGATACCGTGTACGCCTCCGAACCTAACGGTCCTAGATTCCCGACTTCGGCAATGAAAAAGGGTTGGTTTTCCGTTCACGGAACTGAGTGTGTTCGTTATCTTGTGATTAACCTGTAATGTCATGCCGAACCCATGACCAAACAGGCTTACGTGTCTACTGTCCAAATTTCACGAGTGGATCCCTGTGAGGAGCAGCCCTGTGTGAGGAGAGTATGGTCCTTGCCGGCTAAGAGGAGAGGGTACGCTAGTAACTCAGCGTCTTTGAAGGAGTAGGTGGATGGAGGTGGTGTCACTGGCCGACTGGGACAAACAAGACTCACTCATTGGCCGACCAGTTCCGTGTCTGGAGTTGATTATAAAAATGGGGAAAGAACTCGCATTCCTTGCTAGGGTCTTCTCCTTAAATGCGAACAGTAGTTTTCGATATAATTAATATTCGTCTTCTATCATGATGGGTCTGTGTTAAGCAGAGGAAGAAAAGAAAGTTAAATATGCAATAATAATTTTCATTATAGACCTATTAGTAAAATGCGATACGGGAAATCAGACATATGAATACATAGTGTCTCAAATAACAACGTTAGTTTTAAAATAATAATAATAATAATAATATTAATAATAATAATAATAATAATAATAATAATAATAATAATTTTTCTGGGGTTTTCCACCTTAGAGTGGTTTACCGTCATACCCACCGGGCACAACTTTGACTACTGCGCTACTCCCTCAGATAGTGGCAGGCTTATCGCCGGGAGATGATGATATGATAAAAGAGAAGTGATGATGAAGGGGCAATTAGGATTGGGAAGGTATCGAGTCGTAGCCCTTGATATTTGTACTCTCCCAGCATTCGTCTAGACCAGGCCTGCAGAACTCGTAAGTAGGGGAAAAATGACTTCAGCTTCACTCCACTTCTATTGGGGATGATCGACTTTCGCGTAGAGTTGTTTAGATTCTCTGCCCGTGCAAAGGTCCATCAGAGGAGGCATGTAATTTTCAAAAAGGATTGTAAAATTCATTGTATTTACAATGCGTTATCTCGTATCAAGGTTTGCAATTATGCTAGATTTCCTGTCGTTAGTTTCTTTGAGATTTCTTTGTACCTAACCTGCTTTAGATTTTCGAAAACTTTCCTCCTATCATCACCTACGGAAACATAAATTTATAGCATTTAAGTAATGAACCTTGAAAGTCACTATTAATTTCAATTCAAAATGAACACAAAGAGTGACGCCCTTAATTTAACAGTACATAAATAAATAATCAATATACAGTTCGTAGTAATGAACTTTCCCGAAAGTTTGTGCAGTCCATAATTCTTAATATGGGCTTTGTTGAAATGTGGTTTAATATTGAAATGGCGAGTAGAAATAAATTGGATGGGACACAGTAAAGAAGCAATTCTTTCGTCTTCTTTAACAACAAAATACTCACATTTCCATTTCCTTTGGAAGTAGTATTTCTTCACGGGTTTAGATTTTGCCATGTTCCAGTTCTCTTTAAACTGCAACACGCGTAATGTGTATTTATTTATTTATATATTACGTTATTCATTTATTTTATTTTATTTTATTCATTTACTTATTTATTTATTTATTTATTTATTTATTTATTTATTTATTTATTAGCTGGAGTGCATTACAATGTTGAATGACTGCAATGACATCCGGTCATATAACAATCATTCACTTATGAACAATTTATTTATCGTCCTATTACTAGTAAACCCAGTTAAGACCAGTAATGGAAGTTTTGTAAAATCAGGAATTATAACTTTATTGATGCACGAAAAATTATAATAAATTCTTCAAATAAAGTAACTGATCTGTTGCCTACATGCAACATTTCGGACTTATTTCATTTTAGTAGAATACAGTGCACGGAAAGACAAGTCGGGGACTGTACTTAACTTATTTTACACAAAAAGTGGGCTTAATCGGCTTTACAAGTAATAGGAGGACTATATAGATAGGTAGACCTTGTTACATTATATGCACACATACATTTTAAAATTTATTTTACATGTCTTTCAACTTATTTATTTTCCTCATTCATTTTTCTCTTATTTTATAAAGATATGTTCCTAAGGATTTTATTATCTGTTCATTTGTAATTCTTGATAGCGTATTGTATACCTGCCGCCGCGAGAATGAATGTTGATACGTGTGAGAGAGGGAGAGCGAGAGAGAGAAATCCACACTTTCTTGTCGAGAATCGATTCTGTATCCTTTGGATTCGTTGGACGATATGTTACTGTTGAAGCCACATCGGAATATCAGTTTAGTCATTTAGAATTGTACTGTACATAAGAGCCAATCAGATTTTCGCAGCTGTTGCAAATGTAATACGTTGAAAGAGAATCCGCGCTCCGCTTTGGCCTCTGAGGCGCTCTCAACCGCTCCCTAGATAGAGCCATGGCACTGACCACATCGACCGTACACCCTCGAGACGTGGCTGGAATCGGATGAGCTGTCTGGATGCCTCGCAACTTCTTAATTTCGTCTGGGAGGGTGTTCATAACTCCTAACATTACACGCCTAATATCACTATTGAAAATTCTTCGTGTGCTGTTAACATTCATATTAAAATACTGCCCTAGAAATAAGGAATCCTGTGTACATGGTTAATTAACAATATGAATATAGTGTTCCGTCCGAAAATAACACCATTAAACAAACCAATAGAGCAGTGATGTCAAAGGAAGCGCATTTTTGTGACCTTGCCGTCGTGCGCGGACATTAAGCGCTAGGTATGGAAGGAGAAAGGATTATGCAAATAAATAAGCAGCCTGTTGGCTTAAAAAAACAGTGGTGTGCAAACTTCAAACGGAACGTCAAATTTTATGTCGTTATTTTTATATGGCTTCTTTCTGTTTGATATTTTCTATAGTGTCTGTAAAAAAAAGTACTAACACCAATTTCTTAACATTGTTGTTGTGTTTTAAACGTTAATAACATAATAACATAAAATTCATAGTAGATTAGTAGATACAACTATACTGTACTATATGAATGAAACACATCATTCATAAAGAAGAAGAGATTGAGTATGACATAAGTTGGAATTGACATTGATGGTATCTTTAGCCTTATAAAAGTAATCAATAAACTAATCAAAATAATATTATAGTACAAAGCAAAGTTACCTACATATATGTTTTAATTGTAACTAATATTATATAACAAAACTCTTATTGTATTAGGCTTTTAAGGTGATATTGATGCGCAACTTCCTATCATCAGAATATTAAATTATTTTGTGCGAGATCGTGCGTATTTGCTTGGTTTCCGCACAAAACCAATCCGCGGAAAGTCTAAAATTCCACATTCAGTATTCCCAACCTAACGCACATAACAATTTCCCTCTTCTTACCGCTTAAGTGACATATTGATTTTACTGCTTTAGGCTTTTAACATAATATTTTTAGAGACGTTCAATATAGTAATAATTATAAATTGGAAACTTACCACTGCAATTTCACCTAAATTGCACTGTTAATTATTGTTTTTAAATATTTGCAAAAATTAAGTAAACTCTACAACTTCACCAAAGTTACTGCATTCGTGATGCAAGTAACATTAAGGAAGCCGTGAAAAAATCAACAAGATTCCAGACTCATCATAGACTGGAGTATAGTAAACACAGAAAACATTTTAAAGCAACAATGTTGAAGATAGATATTTTTGTTTTGCAAATTTGCCGTCATTGAACAGAAACCAAGATGGAGATTTCATTGCAACTAATTAGAAATTCCTCTTTCAGGTATGTAATAAACGATCTTCGCACAAAATAATGTACGATACACGAGCGGTATGTTTTCTTTCAATTCTCGGAAATTAAAAAAGCTCAACTACGTTTCGCTTTTCCAAACTTTTCCTCGAACATGAAAACTTCAACATACCGCTCTTGTAACGCATATTACTATTCTCGAAATCTGCTGAAGCTATAGAGCTGACGTTTTTACAACACATGGGCACATTCTTTTGTTTATGATGTAACAGTAGTTGCTTTGTTAATTCATTTGCTTACAAAAATTTTCCATGCGAATATTTTCAAAATTTTCAATACATTACCTTCAGTAATACGTATTTATAATGTATTAGATTTACGAACACATTGTTTCAGTATCTGTAAGCTTACTAAATAAATATATCTGAAAATTTCACTTTCCTGTAAAAAGTTGAGAAAATATTTCTTTTGAATAAAAAAGCAAACTTGTGAAAAATGAGCATTAAAATTAAAAATTTAACATTCTTATAATGCACTTCTACTTCTCAGACAAATCTAAACATTAACATGGATACAGTTTTAGTAAGTTCTCTTTCATTTATCCATTGAATCAGTGCTGGCCATCCCTATATACAGGGTGTTTCAAAAATACGAGGCATAATTTCAGGTATATATTTCCCACATGTAGACAATCAAAATAGTTCATTACAACATGTGTCCGCAAATGCTTCATTTCCGAGTTATGGCCTTCACAACATTGAAATTCAACGGAATGTTTTACTTTCCGCAGGTCGTTGTCATTACAGAAGATGTTCAAAATGTCCACCTCCTGCTTGAATACAGACCTCACATCGATGTCTCATTGACCTGCGAACACGATCCCAAACTCCAGGAGTATTGCGTATGTCCTCAGAACATGCCACAATTCGATTCCGAAGGGATTCCAAATCAGGCACCGGAGACGAATAAACCAATGATTTTAAATGGCCCCACATGTAAAAATCGAGAGGGTTCAGATCAGGTGAGCGTGGAGGCCAAGCAATTGGGCCACCTCTACCTATCCATCGATCAGGAAACCTTCCATCCAAGTACCGGCGAGCCGTACGACTGAAGTGTGCAGGAGCGCCATCGTGCAAGAAGATAATGTGTTGACGATTGATCAGTGGAGTGTCTTCTAAAACATGAGGTATGGTGTTTTCCAGGAAGTTTGTGTACGCCTGTCCCGTAAGTCTGTTTACAGGTACATGGGGTCCAAGTAATCGATCACCAATGATACCGGCCCACATGTTGAGGGAGAACCGCACCTGGTGATGAGATGGAACAGTTGCACGTGGGTTTTCATACGCCAATACATGCTGATTGTGGAAATTTGTTATGCCATCTCGTGTGAACTGTGCTTCATCTGTAAATAATACTAAGGCAGGAAAGTTCGGATTTACACCACACTGCTGCAAGAACCACTGACAGAACCTAACTCGTGCAGGGTAATCTGCTGGTTACAGGGCCTGTACACGTTGAAAATGATAAGGATACAATTGATACTCTTTCAACAGTCTCCAGACAGTCGTATGAGGAACATTGACTTACAACGCTACCCTTCGTGTGCTGATTGAAGGAGTCATGTTCACAGCCTCCAGAATCTCCTCCTGTACTTCTGGAGTTGTAGATCTTGGTCGTCCCCTTCCCAAACCAGGAGAGTTAAATTTTCCATACTCGCACAGACGGTAATGGAGATGTACAAATGTCTTCCGATCTGGACATTGTCGCTGTGGGTACCTCTCCTGGTACAAACGACGTGCCATCGCACCATTGCCGTCCGCCTTACCGTACATGAAGTGAACTGTATCTCTGCCAGCTCTTGTTTTGATTACATGTCGCACAGTTTAACGCCTACACAATACTGAATGTAACCTTCGCCTCGGAATGAACTGTCAGAGTGCCCTCTTAATGTCTCCTTTGACGGCAACGACCTGCGGAAAGAAAAACGTTCCGGTGAATTTCAATGTTGTGAAGGCCATAACTCGGAAAGGAAGCATTTCCGGACACATGTTGTAATGAACTATTTTGATTGTCTACATGTGGGAAATACATACCTGAAATTATACCCCGTATTTTTGAAACCCCCTCTATAGCTCGACCAAGCGGTATACAGGTCTAATACCTCCTGAGCTATAAAGCGCGCGTTTGCGCCTATGGGCATCATTTCACATGACTGCAATAGAGTAATTAAATAATGTGAAATATCCAACATTTACACATTATTTTATTAATCACACACTTGTGTGCGAATAATATTTTTTTATTAAATTGAAATTAAGTCTAAGAATTCTTGTGTCATATAATTTACAGTGTGTAATCATTCTATGTTGTTACGCGCTTATCATATTGACGTTATCATACCACTTGTGGATCCAGTGTTCTGTACTCATTGATGAGGTTTCTAGACAAAATTCGTCGTCTTCTCGTCATTCTTGAATATGGATGTTGGATAACCTCTGCGTTACAGTCGTTAAATAAATTTGTATGTAGAGACCCTGAAACGAAATTTTGGCCACCTGAATTTTGTTTCTGGATCTGTACAACTGCAACTATAACCAACACTACTATTACCATACCTACTACTGCTGCTACTACTCCTATTTCTACTACTATTACTGCTGTTACTATTCATACTAACATCACTACTACTACTACTACTACTACTACTACTACTACTACTACTACTACTACTACCCGTACTAATACTGTTGGCGTAGACCGATTGCTGGTCAAATTGATATTCTGGGAATAATAAATTAATTAAGTAGTAAACTATCGCTGCAATCGAAAAGTATTGGGAATAAATTTGAATAAGGAACAAAAAATGTTTCCTTCCCAGGCAAGATTCGAACCACGAAAGTCTTAGTTACCAGTCTATCGTGCCCTGGAGTGAACAAAGCTCTGACATCAGCAACAAGGGTCGGTCCGGTCTTTTGCCACTACTGTACATGGTCTGTGGAGAAAATTCCGCGTTGTCTTGGTGCTAGTAGCTGACGTTTCGACCGCTGTGTTGTGGTCATTCTCATAGTACTGGATAAGGAAATAGTGTGTGAGCTGGTATATATATATATAGGAATCTCAGTGGCAGAGGAATTCCAATGATGTTGAGGTTTGCATGGAGGGGAGTATTCATATTAAAGACTGCCCCTTATATAACAACTTTAACAACGACAATGGGTTACAACTCAGCAACTCATGGGGAAGTCTATTGCAAGATCATACTTAGGAACGAGGAACCAGTGTCTCCACATGTACGCGGCGCCCCTTCATCCAGACAAAGGATACGGAATCAAGATCACTCCACACGGACTCCCGTCTTTTTTCGGACCTTATCACGGCCAGTCTTTAATATGAATCCACATGTACGATTCACCCTCTCATCCAGACAACGGACACGGAATCAAAGTCACCCCACACTGACTCCCGTTTTCTTTCGGACCTTATTAGGGCCAGTCTTTAATATGAATACTCCCCTCCATGCAGACTTCAACCGGATTGGACAACGAAGGACCAATCATATGCCAGAAGGAGAACATACGACCTGTCATTGGAAGTCCTCTACCATTGATACTCCTATATATACATATATACAAGCCTTATCCACTGCTCTGAGGATGACCACAACACAGCGGTCGAAACGTCAGCTACTAGCACCAAGACAACGCGGTATAAGCTCGGAAGTTTCTCCAAAGACCACCGCACTAATACTACTTCTGTTATTACTACTACTACTGCTTCTATTGTTGCTACTCCAACCCTCACTAATAGTACTACTAATGCTGATACTACTAATAGTACTACTGTTAATGTTACTCCGACTATTACTACACTACTACTCATACTATTACTGCTGCTGCTACTGCTACTTTACTTCATTCTCCCTCTCAAAATGCCTTCGAAAATATGCTCCGTAATTGGCGGTAACTCTTCCTGTATATAGGCTATACATTTTTTTGTCTCTATAGTACTTTCATATACATACTTCCTTGATTAATCTTTATCTCGTATAACAGACTCGTCATCTATTTTGCCATTTCAACTCAGATGCGCAAAATCAAAATTCAAGCAGATAATGACCAAGAAAAGAATATACAACGTGTTATTCATAAATTCCTGACGTTGGTGTAAAAGTTTGATACATTTCCATTTCTTCTTCGTCTGCTAATAACTTTGAATCTCTCCAGTTAATACAAGGGAGGAAGGTATATTCATTGAAAAAGTCTCACATTTTCATCCAACTGTAAATTCTGAATGGACGCCAACTGAAGGACCACAGGACTATATCAAGGGCTATCTGGAACTCCTATTGTTAACGTCTAGTAATTATATCCTCTACGACATTGACAAAAGCAACGGCGACGAAGGGTAGGCAACAATACCTAGACGGGAAGAGAAATACGGCGGCGGGAGGGTGGTAGTATCGAAATGGAAGAGGATGCTCATTATATTCAACCCCCAGGGTATTTTTGCCACATGGGAATTAACGTCCTTCTAAAGCTTATAAAAAAGTTTTGCTTTGCTTTTCTCCCTATTGTCACCCCCCAACTTCAACATCCTTCTCCCTCATTTTTATATTGGGGAACCTCATTTTTGTGGACAATGTCCATCATACGCCTCATTTGCTACGTGTGACGCGTTGAGATCAAATAGAATGTGCTTCACTTCCTTCGGTAACCAAGGCTACAGCAAAAATTGCAGACAATGAGACTGACAGCGGGGTAGTCCGTGTTAAATGAATTACCTATACGTGCGTGTGGCTTTTTGTCTACCTTCCCCTGTTTTCACTTGTCGGGCAACATGCTTGTCACATCAAAAGTGTGGGTGAACTTAGCAGGCTTCATTAAAGCAAATATTGTACACGCTGACATTTATTTGTGATGTTAGTTCTAGTTGAAATCCAGTGACAACGTATTTTCAGTTAGCTAGATGGACTCGCCATTTTGTATAGGCCTAAATTTTAATTCAGCGAGGAAGGAAGTCAGTGAGTCGTATGACGCGTAGCGGTGAGAGCTCAATTTTAATAAAACAGGGATATTACGGTGTTTTGGCTGTATTCGCCATAGTTTTATTGCTAGATAATTATACGTAAAGCAGAATTATCTTTTATTAACGTTTGAACATTGAAGAAATTATATGTTTCCTACAAATGGACAAATTAGGATAGGACAGTGATGTCAAAGCAAGCGCATTTTTCTGACCTTGACGTCGTGCGCGGGTAGCAAGCGCTAAGTATGGAAAGAGGAAGGGTTGTATATATGAATAAGGAGCTTGTTGGATTAAGGAAACAGTAGTGCACAAACTTCAAACGGAACGTGAAATTTTATGCCGTTATTTTATATGGCTTCTTTCTGTTTAATATTATCTATATTGTCTTTAAAAGAAAAGTACTAACACTGATTTCTTAATATTGCACTTGTGTTTTAAATCTTAATAACATAATAGAGAGTTAAGAAAGAATAATATTCACTTAAATTCCATAGTAGTATAATATTATAGGCCTACTGTATTAAGTGGCTGAAACACATCATTCATAAAGAAAGTGATACTCCAAAGAAAGAGCTAGAGTATGACATGAGAAGTTGGAATTGATATTGATGGTATCTTTAGCCTTACAAAAGTAATCAATAAACTAATCAAAACAATATTACAGTACAAAGTAAAGTTACCTAGGTAGGCCAACAGTATCTGTTTTAAGTGTAACTAATATTACAGAACAAAACTCTTATCGCATTATGCTTTTAAGGTGATATTTGTGAGCAACTTCCTATCATCAGAATATTAAATTATTTTCTCGAAATCTGCTGAAGCTATAGAACTGACATTTTTACAACACATGGGCACATATCTTTTGCTTATGATGTAAGAGTAGTTGCTTTGTTAATTCATTTCCTTACAAACAATTTCCATGCAAATATTTTCAAAATTTCCAATGCACTATCTTTAGTAATACGTATATACGGTATATTAGATTTACGAAAACATTCTGTAAGGCTACTAAATAAATAGGCCTATACCTGAAAATTTTACTTTTCTAAAAAAAGTTTTGAAAATATTTCTTTTGAAGAAAAAAATCAAATGTGTGAAAAATGAGCATTAAAATTAAAACTTACATTCTTATAATGCACTTGTACTTCTCAGGCAAATCTAAAAATTAACATAGATACAGTTTTAATAAGTTTTCTTCCCTTTATCTATTGAATCAGTGCTGGCTCGAATATAGCTCGACCAAGCGGCATATACTACCTCTTTCGTCTGTCTCTTTCCTTTCCGCTGTAAAGCGCTCAGGCTCTCCTGAGCTCTAAAGCGAGCGCTTGTTCCTATGGGAATCAATTGACATGCCTGGGATAGGGAATTACTAATGCTCCACTTCACAAAACGCAGTGTTATCTTTAAGAAAAAATTAGATTAAGAAAACAGTATATATATATATATATATATATATATATATATATATATATATATAGTTTTAGAAAAAAGTTTTTCACTAAGAAAATAAAAAAAAAGAAAACGAAATAAGTGTACTTAAAAAACGTTTATGAGAAAATATTCAAATCTACAATGTGTGATGATTATAATATTGATATGCATATTCAGTTCAAATTTCAACTCTCTAGCTAAAAGAAATTATGGATTTTAGAAATTTCAGTAGCGCATCATCTTAAATTCTAATAACTCTGTAGGGTACTCTAAGGACTCTAGAGCATAACTGATATCTACCTTCAGAATTCATTTCCTGTACGATATTTTTTACATAAGTTCTCCTTTAATGTATTATCTTTATGTGTTTTATGTGTCTAGTATAGGCATGACTTTTCTTGATACAAAATAACCAACTTCTCATCAAAGGAATTCATATTGCTCGCGTCTAGCTAACGTCACGGCCAGTACATCGAAACATAACTTGTAGGTAAAGCCCATAAAACAACCAAATACGCTCTCCGATTACGCGATCACGTAGACATGAACATGAAAGTTTGGAGTTTTCATGTTAACGTCTAACAGTAATGTTAATGTCAGTGTTCATGTGAATGATCCCATTTGGTAACCTGACTGCAAACGTATGAGTTTATGTTACGTTTAGGCTTAATTTTCATATTCCCGGTCGGGGCAAGTTAAGGCTGGTTCACAATTAACCGGGAACGAAAACGACAACGAGAAGGAGAACGTAAATAATGTTAAATAAATGTATTTGACAATATTTCCGTGCTCGTTCCCGTTGTCGTTTCCGTTCCCGGTTTATTGTGAACCAGCCATTACCTGGTTGAGTTTTTTTTCGGGGTTTTACCCTCAACCCAATATAAGCAAATGCGGGGTAACTTTCGGTGTTGGATCCTGGACTCATTTCACCGGCATCAACAACTTCATCTCATTCAGACGCTAAATAACCAGAGATGTTGATGAAGCGTCGTAAAATTACCTACTAAAATTAAAAAATAGTTTAATTTTCATTGTGACTGAGCCTTTACACCACTTGACGACCAAACAATATCATTATCATCCATACCATAACCCGAGTTAAGTTCAAGGTGAGGCGTGCTGTACTTGTGCAAGAGCCAGACTGTTCTGCGACAAATATTCACAGAACAGGAATGGTACTTACTTACTTACTTACTGGCTTTTAAGGAACCCGGAGGTTCATTGCCGCCCTCACATAAGCCCGCCATTGGTCCCTATCCTGAGCAAGATTAATCCATTTTCTATCATCATATCCCACCTCCCTCAAATCCATTTTAATATTATCTTCTCATCTACGTCTCGGACTCCCTAAAAGTCTTTTTCCCTCCGGCCTCCCAACTAACACTCTATATGCATTTCTGGATTCGCCCATACGTGCTACATGCCCTGCTCATCTCAAACGTCTGGTTTGCTGTGGTCATGCCAGAGAATCAGTCCCATTCCGAGGCTTATTTGAACGATTCGTAACAAGCTGTTTTTTTTACGGTGATGGGTTATTAGCCCTTCGCCCAACCTCCAAGCTGGAGGACCACCCCTCATCGGCTGTCCGCGACTGCTTATTCAATATATTCACAGCTACCCTCCGTATCTGGAGGCCGTCTCCTCGATACGCAACCTGAGGACGCGCCATGCCGTGGGAACAGGAATGGTAAGCACAAAAAGTCTCAGGGTTCAGTACAAGTCGTCGGACCCCTTCTCAGTAATTGAAAAAGAAATATGGAAAAGAATTTGCCAGATTTCATTTTTTTCTTAACTTGATTGCATTTCATGTGCGTAATTACAGGATGGATTAACTCGTAGATATTTAATATGAATAAAATCCATGTAATAATTTAAGAGAAATAGCTGTAGTCCACATAGATGCACGGACGAACGGATGAACGGACAGATATACAGGCAGACAGCATACTTTAAACCACTCTTTCGGTTTCAGGAATGCTGGAAAGGTATGTTTCAACGAATATTTCAAATCCGATATTTGCAGCACCAGAATATTTTGCCTATAGGCTACGCTTAGTTTTTCATAATAAAAAATGTATAACGTTAAAAATGATAAGGTAATGGAAGAAGAAAATCCAGAAGCACACTAATATGAAATTAAACATATCTGCCAAACAACTCCCGTCACACTTGACAAACATTTAAATCACTGCTTTCAAGCGTCTCTGTTTATAAGCCAGGAGCCGCTCGACGATGGTTGGCGTCGTGTTTGTAAGACTGTGCAAAGCGGCTCAGTTCCATTCGTATGCCGTTTAGGTGGGTTCGCAGGCATCATGATCATCAATTCTGGCGGCGCTGCGTGTTCTATCGCAGTGCCATCTCCAGGCAGCGGTCAGCACTACGTCCGGCGCACGGTCCTCTGGGTAGAGGGATAATATGCCCAACCGTTCGTGATGATAGCCGCTTCATATTAATGACATAAACTAACCCCCTCTCTCCCCCTCCATCTCCTTCCCTTTTCAGTCTTTCTTCCGTCTCTTTTTGTGCTCGTTTCGTCACAAATTCAAAACTGATAGCAGCCGACCTATACAGCAAACAGGAAGTTTTCATTGTTCCGTCATTAAAAAGAGAGACCTCACAAACTCACCACAATTCAAAAACACATAAAAACCAACAATCCTCTCATTTGATTTGCTGACGAATGACGAAGGGCTAAATAGTGTCATATAAATCCACCATATTCTGACTAAGCTTCATTATACTCCCGTAATGATTTGCACGTGTATTTTCCAAATGCTTTTATGTAGCCTACATGCTGTAACGTTTCCACTTATACAGCGGTTCATATTGAAAATGATACACTTGACATTTTAATTAAAATTAAACAAATGCCATTAAAAGTTAATTTTTGTTATCTAATTTGATGTTTTTATAAATGTATTCTTATTTTCTGTGTATATTTTACTTTAGTAAATGAGTAAAGTTTAGAAAACATATTTATAAATAACCATTTTGGATAGGACCTCTATTACTATATCCAGGGTCACTAAGATCACATATCTACGAATATTATACTTTCCTAACCCACAACAGACTGCACGAAGGTTTACTGATTATCCTGGTTTTTTACATAAACCCCACTTGTCCCTAATCGAGCACCATACTACACGTCTCATATTACATGACCGCTGAAAGCTATTGTCGCCACTTTCGTTGTATACAAGACACACTAGGCGATTGCGGAGCGTGGGGCATAGAGGGCAGTGAATCAAAGCATTCTTGGAGGGCTACGACGTACTCTGCTAGTTCGTGGAATCAACACCGGTCAATTTACAAGGGACGGATAGTACCTGTACCGTCAGACGACGATCGGGAAATGCTATGGAATGACAACGGAATGGAGATAGAACGGAGAGCAAAACCATATTTGCAAACTTGTCCAAATATAACATAAATAAATTATAATTTTATTATAAGAACATACTGAAAATATCTGACATAATACAGTTTACATGAAAGGTTCAATAGAATGAAGGTGAACAACATCATGGAAAATCAAGGCCCTCGAGTGGAATTTTCAGCTCATTTCTAAAGAATTTCTAAATTTGAGGAAAGAGTTTGTTTAATGAAGAAAGCAATTATGATATATTTGAGTTAGACGAACAAACTTTTGTGGTAAAGACCTGAAAAAGAGTGTCTGCTAATAAATCTCTGTCCGACAGATGAAGGCGCTGATGATAGTGTAACGGTATGGGCGTGTATCACAGCATGAAAAATGAGAAATTATATTTTCCTGAGCACGAGTCTTACTAATTGAGGAGTGGGCTAGTTTATCTTTCTTTGTATTTATTAATTTGTATTCATCTCAGACTTACTATCAATAAAATAAATAAATAAATACATAAACAAATAAATAAATAAATAAATAAATAAAAGGAATAATGAAGAAATATAATTACTTAAAAATTTTAATGTAGGTGATAAAATTAAAAATTCAAGAAAATTTCGTATTTGATCAAGATTATGATAAAAAGTAAATTATATTTGTATAATAAGTGAAAAGTAACGAAAGAGATTAGTTCTATCACCAGATCTAAACAACATGGAAAATCTTTGGGATGAAGTGAAAACAAAATCCATAAACACTTGATTGTTGATAATGAAGACTTAAAAAGGGATTTCAGAGAAGAATGGGAAAACTAGCCCCGAAAATATAAAAAGCTAGAAAGCTATTAGAATACATTCCAGACAATCCCGCAGAAGTCTTAGTAGATGAGTGATTAGCGGCAAAGTAATAAGTGTGGATGTTGTTGTTCAGTTAACTGTCCGAAGACAGATCTGAATCTCACAAGTGATATCAAGAAGGCACCACTTATGAGACCATTAGGCCAGGAGGTAATGAGGTAGAGTGGCCAGTTTATTTCCCCCTCCATTGCATACATCGTCAATTAGCTACATATTACACTAGCCAGACTACAGATAAGCGTGTATTAGGTAAAAATGTCTATCTTTTCTTATTAAAAGCAGAGCCTCCATCATTCTCATCGTGGGCTCGAATTGTGTGTTAGTTATCTTCATATACATTTTGTTATTATTATTATTATTATTATTATTATTATTATTATTATTATTATTATTATTATTATCTTTCGTACTGTGTTTATTGCATTAATAATATAATAATGTTCAGACTGCTGAGGGCCTTGTCCGCTTAATAAAGATTATTTCTCTGTCACTCGATATGATTTAAAACTGAATGTCGAGTCGTATACAAAGTTCTTACGCAGAAGAATACTCTGATGTTCTGATTTCCAAGACCAACGCTTTCTCATAAACGATGATTAATTCGTGAGTTATTAGCAGAGAGACGTAAGTGCCATAAGAAATTTTCTCTAATAACTTTCAGTTTAACACAATTTTCAATTCGATTAGTAGGATTTTAATTCAGATATTAGGCACAAAAATAAACAGAAGTTTTGATCGTTCATAAAATACGATTTTTTTTCGCTTCACTTTATAGTTAAATTGAATCCACATGTCTCTTTATACATATAATTTGAACACAATTTTTGTGTCTGACATATTCAAAACAAAAGACCAAAAAGGAGATAAAACATTGTATTTTCACACATTAATAGTTGTTCTGCATGTGTCTAATGATATGCCCATGATTTTAATTGGTAATGAAAGACACAAGTTGTGCTGATCCCGCGTGATTGGATATCCATCGTGTGTATTATGAGTGATAGATCGAGAATTCGTTCAGATAATATACAAACCTAGGCCCTAAAAGGACTGTAAACAACGTTGGAAGAAAGAAAGAAAGAAAGAAAGAAAGAAAGAAAGAAAAAAAGAATATGAAGAGGAGAGAAAAAAGAAGTAAAAGAGGTAGCCACGCAAAGGAAGAGAGCAGAACAAGGACAGAGGAAAGATAATAAAAAAGGAGAAGGAAAAGAAAAGCAATAAAAAATGGATTTAAAATGAAAGCAATAGCAAAGAAAAAAAAAGAATTTCAACAAATTAAAATTTTATTAAACGATAAAATGTAAGGAGGAAGAAATAACAAAAAAGTAGAAAAACGAATAATGATGGAAAGGAAAAAGATAACGAAGAAATAAAACTGAATGGACGAAAATAAAGAAAATAATAACTATAAAATTTTAACGAAAAGGAAATTTGAAAGAAAAGAAAAGAAAGGAAGAAATAGTTAAGGGAAGAAGATAAATGACGTAGAAGGAAGTGAGGAAGCGAGAGAAATAAAGATACAATGTGAAGTGTTAAGGGGAACATTACTTACTTACTTATGGCTTTTAAGGAACCCGGAGGTTCATTGCCGCCCTCACATAAGCCCGCCATCGGTCCCTATCCTGTGCAAGATTAATCCAGTCTCTATCATCATATCCCATCTCCCTCAAATCCATTTTAATATTATCCTCCCATTTACCTCTCGCCCTCCCCAAAGGTCTTTTTTCCTCCGGGCTCACAACTAATACTCTATATGCATTTCTGGATTCACCCATATGTGCAAAATGCCCTACCCATCTCAAACGTCTGGATTTCATGTTTCTAATTATGTCAGATTAAGAATACAATGCGTGCAGTTCTGCGTTGTGTAACCTTCTCCATTCTCCTATAACTTCATCCTTTTTAGCTCTAAATATTTTCCTAAAAACCTTATTCTCAAACACCCTTAATCTCTGTTCCTTTTTCAAAGTGAGAGTCCAAGTTTCACAACCATACAGAACAACCGGCAATATTTAACTGTTTTATAAATTTTAACTTTCAGACTTTTTGACACCAGACTAGACGACAAAAGCTTCTCAACCGAATAATAACACGCATTTCCCATATTTATTCTGCGTATAATTTCCTCTCTAGTGTAATTTATATTTGTTACTGCTGCTCCAAGGTATTTGAATTTTTCCACCTCTTCGAAAGATAAATCTCCAATGTCTGTATTTCCATTTCGTAGAATATTCTGGTCACGAGAGACATAATCATAAGCTTATACTTCGTCTTTTCGGAGTTTACTTCCAAACCTATCGCTTTACTCGCTTCAAGTAAAATTTCCGTGTTTTCCCTAATCGTTTGTGGATTTTCTCCTAACATATTCACGTCATCCGCATAGACAAGAAGCTGATGTAACCCGTTCAATTCCAAACCCTCTGTGTTATCCTGAACTTTCCTAATGGCATATTCTAGAACGAAGTTAGAAAATAAAGGTGATAGTGCCTCTCCTTGCTTTAGCCCGCAGTGAATTGGAAAAGCATCAGACAGACACTGGCCTATACGGACTCTGCTGTACGTTTCACTGAGACTCATCATAAAGACAATTATAATAAATAGAAAATGTTCACAAAAGGGAAGAATGAAAGAGAAGAAAAGAAAGGAAGAAAGAGATAAAGGAAAGAAGATAAATGACGTAGAAGGACATGAGGAAGCGAGAACAAATAAAGAAACAATGTGAAGTGATAAGGGGAACATTACAAGGAAGAAAGTAATAAATAGTGAAAGGAAATGAAAGAATATAAGCAAGAGAGTAATGAAATTGAGAATAAGGAAGAAAAAACAATAAAGTGAGGGAGAAAGGACGGGGACAGGAAGAAAATAGAAGGTGGGAGATAAAGAATAATGAAAGGGAAAATATATGAAAACAAATATCAATAAAACTAAAGCATGAACTTAGGGAAGGAAAGAAGGGAAAAGAATCGTACATGAGCGATGTTAACGAAAAAAGAAGATAGAAAATAGGAAAATTAATGAATGGGGAGAAACGTAAACAGAAGTAAAACGAGGAAGAAATCGAAAGGAAAGGCTTTAGATAAAGGAAAGTGACGAAGAAAAATTTATTGAAAAGAACAAGAAAATGAAACAATTTAAAATAACGATAACCAAAGTTCGCTTACGTGGAGACAAGGGACTAGGTCTACCTCCGATTTTTCAGCTTTCAAACATGTATAATTCTAACGGAAATTTTCAAATTATTATATGCGTAGTTCTTTGTTCCGAGAAGCGTAATACATTTTAAAAGCAAGAAGAACGTGATAAATCGCAAAATAAGAATCAAAGTAATAGAGTATTAACAGGCAAGAACCAGACAATTTAAAATTGATGAACGGAAATTACACACCGAAGAGAAGTGGCAGTAGCAGAGAATCAGTTTCGCTCCTACTTTTCATTTACTATACAATTACTTAGTGGTGGCAATTTAATTCGCCCTTGCGTGATGGCGTGACTTCGCTAATGTTCCTCATGACACCAGTGATGCGGGTTGCATTAAAACTGTAGAATTAATGCACTCACTTGTGTTGCTACAATCCAAGTTTTAAAGAGTGAGTAACAGAGTGCGGAGTGGAAATCTGGGGTACTCACGTCAGCTTAAACATTTCATAAACACTAAAATAAGAAATATTTTCTAAATATTATGCTCTCAGATCAATGTCACTCAAGAATCCAAATCCCTCTATTAAATGTCAACATTCGGATCGGTAAAAAATTACTTCAATAAAGATTAAAATTTTGTACACGAAAAAAAGTACAATTATAACTTTTACTTTATTATTTCATTTGTAGAAATAGTAGTAGTAGTAGTAGTAGTAGTAGTAGTAGTAGTAGTAGTAGTAGTAGTAGTAGTAGGAGTAGTTAACTCTCTAGTCAAAATTAAGGAACTTTCTTATAATTGGCCATGTATGAATGTATGAAATATTAGAGCTTATCAAGTATTGATGTTAAATTTTATTTATTTATTTATTTATTTAGGCCTATTTACTTATTTATTTACTCATTTACTTATTTATTTGTTCACTCATTCGCGTATTGATGTATTTATAGATTTCTGATTTATTTATTTACTTCCTGATTTATTTCATTCGTCTCACCGCCCGTATGCGCTGTTCAGAGTACGTACGGCACGCAGGTACAGTTGTCAAAAAAAAAAGTGGCCGCACTCGTGAACAGCGAATATTTTCTAAGTCCACTTCAGGTCACGGCGATGTTACACGGTGCATGTGCTTGTAGAAGCAGTTCCGGAAAAATGGAATTATTCCATATCTGTGTCTCGTAGACCAGCGGTAGAACGCTCGCTTGATGATTCGAAGGTTTTTAGTTCGAGTCTTGTTCAAGTTTTCATTTTATTTTTTAATCGTTTTTAGCGATATAAGTAATATTCAAATTATAATTTATATTATATTATTGTTCTTTAGCGTTATATATAATATTCAAGTTACCATTTATATTCTGTTATCGTTCTTTATTGATATAAATAACATTCAAGTTATTTATATTTTGTTATCGTTCTTTTAGCGATATAAATAATATTCAAGTTATAATTTTTTATATTCTGCTATCGTTCTTTAGCGATATAAATAATATTCAAGTTATCATTTGTATTCTATTATCGTTGTTTTTTAGAGATATACATGATATTCAAGTTATCATTTATATTCTATTATCGTTCTTTGGCAATATAAATAATACTCAAATTTCAATTTATATTCTGTTATCGTTCTTTAGCGATATAAATAATATTCATGTTATCATTTGTATTCTTTGTATTTGTATTTGTATCATTTGTTTAATGATATTGAGAGATTCATTATCCATTTTTTACACAATCACTTGTATAATACTATGTAATATTTTTTTTTTACTTCATTTCATTACTCTTCGATGTACTTTCATCTCATGTTTCTCCGAAATCAAATTGTATTTTATTTTTAAATTTATCAATTTTTCCGTATTCTTTCCGCAATCATATTGTAGTTTTAATTTAACCTCTGCTTTGTATTCTGGATCCTAATGGTCAGCCGTAGATGTCGACCAGATGTCCCAGATTGTGGAATTTGTTGTCATTCTTTAGCGATATAAATAATATTCAAATTATCATTTGTATTCTGTTATCGTTCTTTAACGATATAAATAGTATTCACTTTATTTATATTCTGTTATCGTTGTTTTGTGATATAAATAATATGAAAGTTATCATTTGTATTCTGTAATCATTCTTTAACAATATAAATAATATTCAAGTTATTTATATTTTGTTATCGTTCTTTTAGCGATATAATTTATATTCAAGTTATAATTTTTATATTCTGCTATCGCCCTTTAGCGATATAAATAATATTCAAGTTATCATTTGTATTCAATTATAGTTGTTTTTTGAGATATTCAAGTTATCATTTATATTCTGTTATCGTTCTTTGGCAATATAAATAATACTCAAATTATAATTTATATTCTGTTATCGTTATTTAGCAATATAAATAATATTCAAGTTATCATTTGTATTCAGTTATCGTTCTTTAGCGATATAAATAATATTCAAATTATCATTTGTATTCTGTTATCGTTCTTTAACGATATAAATAGTATGCACGTTATTTAATTCTGTTATCGTTGTTTTGTGATATAAACAATATGAAAGTTATTTATACTGTTATTTTTCTTTCGCGATATAAACACTCTGTATTTTATGTAAGTAATTACTGTAATATAAATAAACATTTTTTTGTAAAATAGGTTATTTTATTTAAATAATTAATTATTATATAATATTTTATATTAATTAAACAAACCGATATTTTATCATTTATATTCTGTTATCGTTCGTTAGTGATCCTATATAAATAATATTCAAGTTATTTGTATTCTATTATCGTTCTTTAGTGATATAAATAATACTTAAGTTATCATTTATATTCTGTTATCGTTCTTTAGCGACATAAATAACAAAAATTTAATATTAGGTTTGGAACAATATAATTGCATAATACTGGTGTTATTTTTTTTCTTTTTAAATTATTACATTATACTATCTTGAAACACAATAAAATGAAAAGGAGTGACAAATCTAATCGATTAAACCAAAGAAATATGAAATTAATTTGATGTTGTTTAAAGACGCAGCTAAAATAGGAAGCATGACTCAATTACTACCAAGAAAAATTGGAGAATAAGACATGTAAATATGTATATCAGACCGTCATTAAATATATGAAAAGACCCATACCACTTGATTAATAACTATAAAAGTATTTCATTTTTAATAACGATATTGTTACCTTACGTAAGTTCCATAGTTTTCAGTAACATATATATATATATATATATATATATATATATATATATATATAGCCGTTACTCAGTAAATTATAGAAATGAAGACCTAATATAAAATAATCTTTCTCTGCATCTACTTATATAAAACCTCACAACGTTTCACTTTCATATCATCAATATAGCATTACGTGTATAATTGCGTTAACTATAATTAATATTTCATTGTAATGGTAATGTCATCAAATATTCTTAAGTTTTGTAGTTATTAATATCCAATACACAACTGTACTCGGAAAACTACAGACCAGAGAATCAGACCTGTAAATTATTTTTATACTTTATCAAAAAAATTATACAAATGAACATCGACATATTGACATTATGATGTGAAAGATTCTGAACTCTAAATACGTCAGCAATCCTGCAGGTCATGGCCTTCGTCTAATAGCCTATTGTTTATTGTAGTATGTGCTTTGTTTTGTTCTGAAAAGCCAGCATTTCTCAAAACTGACGACAGATGGATTTTGGAAAATAGGAAAATGATGTAGGAAAATTGACATTTCACTGAAAAATACTATTTTTCTGAAAAAACTTTGGGTTCCAAGCTTCAAAATGAGGAGTCATTTATTAAAATCCCTTCAGTCGTTTTCCCGTAATTTCCATTACCAGTTAAAATTATATATATAGAAGATTGTAGTTATGAATACAGACAGCAATAATTTTATTTTTACAATGATTTTTTCTTCATACTTCGTATTGGCCTTGTTCAATGCTATTACGAATTCAATAAACAATATCCCAATGCAATGATAAGATTTTAAACGTTACACTGATTGAGAAATGGATTCTACTCTGTAAAATAATTTCGTAATCTGGAGAACAAATTTGAGGAAACTGATGCAGTTACGGAAAAAATGCGGTCAGGTGATCATATTTAACTTTTCTTTGTTTCTTGTTTATTCTTGTTATAATGACTGTCATTTCTTTACGAACAAATTAATGTAATAATTTTAACAGAATCTGCAAATTTGCCAAAGTTATGGCCATTTGAAGCAGGGAAGTTATAATATTAGAATAACGTTATACTTGAAAAACAGCTTGACTTTAACATCTACAACATGGCTATTTAGGAATCTAAACTTAGAAGTTTAAAATTTTGTATGAGATCCATTAAATTATCGCGTTCTCTGTTCGCGACATTGACTTTGAGATGTAGACTACTACAACAACTTCAGAGATCCCTTTAGTTTAATCGAGGGTTTCCATAGCAACGCAAGAACACACGGTCAATTCTTACAATATTTCTGCTGTCAACGTACAATGAAAAATGGTAGCGTAAACGCTGTTTTCTTTTATCAGCCCGCCCAACTGCCAGCTGGATGGAAAGGGTGCTACAAATTGAACCAAGATGAAGCATCATCATATACAGCTCCAGCACCAAAATTGATGGATGGGTAGAGGGGCGAGGACCTAGGAAGAGACCGGGACGTTGCTGCCATTTAACCCTGGCGGTCACCCGGCTGGTTTAGTGTCGGAACTCATTCATAAAGTAGACGTGAGCATACGAGTCCTCATTAAGTCATGAATTGTCCTTATCTTCGTTAAACATCTCTCACGGCCTACAGTCACTTGGGAGGATCTACCCCTACAACACTTAAGGAGGCACTAATTACGTCGAATTTTCTGAAGTAAAATAACTTAAAATGATCTGAAATAGAAATGATTTACTTAAAGAAATATAGAATAAATTCAGAAAATTATCATAATTAAGTCACTGGCATAATATCTGAATTGACCAACGAAACTTACGGTGTGAGTTGGCTCTTGGTAGTGGGTTCGAATCCCTCTTGGATTCATTGCTTGGTTAAGTTTTTCCCGAGCATTTCTCGAACTGAAAGGAGAATTGAAAGTTTATTGTTTCAGTCATTGACTTTACTGTTGTGTATGTTTTAGGTATTAACCTTTACATAATAAGTTACAAGACGTATAAACGTTTTCGTTGAACAGTGTCAACATCTTCAGATACGAACAATCAATATTAAAATATCATTATTCTCTACGTTTTCTACACATACAATGCATATATAATGGCATAAGGCTATAAAACCTGTTAAAAATTAATATAGTTATAATACACATTAATACTCTAATAGTCAAATGTGGGTGTCCCTAATGTCAACATTTAAAAGTGTACGAATAATGTATAATAGATATATATTTTTATATTTTTTGCAAGTCATCACATGTAAGTTGGATTATTAATGTGATGCTAAAAGTGAGGTTAAAATATAAAAGTGAGCTAAATATATGTTATATTATACTATACATGTGAAGATTTTCAATTACAATGTTTTGTTACACGTTTTATTCATATTTCCATATTTTAGTGATGCACATCTTTCCATTATATATCATAATGTATGCTATATATATATATATATATATATATATATATATATATATATATATATATATATATATAATATATGCTTTATATATATATATATATATATATATATAATGGAGAGATGTGCATCACTAAAATATGGAAATATGAATAAAACATGTAATTGCAAATCTTCACATGTATAGTAATGCCTGGAAGAGGCAGAGGTGTAGAAATGTACAGCCAAGTACCTAAAGCCAACGCCTGGATTTTTAATAAGTCTGGACTATCTACATCTGAATGGGTAACCTGCCTCAAAATGAATGCCAATTTAGCAGCAGTTAGAGGAGTACCTGGTCGCTCTTTGGACGGATCCCGGTGCAGACATGGCTGCCCGGAGACCGAAACCCTTGCCCACGTCCAAGGTCAGTGTAACAGAGGTTTACTCTTCCGAAATGCCAGACACCATCATGTTCGATCCTTAATTGCAACTGCTTTAAGAAAAAAGTCTTAGACAGTAGAAGAGGAAGTTTTTTGCCTTGCTACTAATGGCTCCTCTAGACGTATTGACATCATAGCGTATTCCCAGACTACCAAGAAAGGATATATAATTGATCCTACCATAAGGATTGAAACGGGGAGTAGCCAGCCGGAGGATATCAATCAAGAAAAGATCAACATTTAACTGCCAACAGTTGATTACTTCAAAGCAAAATACCAGCTTGAAGACATTGAGGTGATTGGTCTTCTTATTGAAGCTCGTGGTGTGATTCCCAAGTTCTTTGAACGCTTCAGGAAGACTTTTGAACTACCACAGACACTTACTGCTGACATCATAACTTCAGTTTTTAAACGCTCTTGCCAAATTCTGAGTCATCATATTCACTCTGTTTAATTTTTTTTTATTCACTTTCTATTCATATATGTTTATTTTAATTTTCTTTTTACAAAATTTATGTAAACATTTAATATTGCAAAATTCATATAGGAGAGTATACTGAGTCCTTCTGAGCTACCTCCAATGGGAGGCAGTTATTACCTTACCTTACTGATCAACATATATTTAGCTCACTTTTATATTTTAACCTCACTTTTAGCATCACATTAATAATCCAACTTACATGTGATGACTTGCAAAAAATATAAAAATATATATCTATTGTACATTATTCGTACACTTTTAAATGTTGACATTAGGGACACCCACATTTGACTATTAGAGTATTAATGTGTATTACAACTATATTAATTTTTAACAGGTTTTACCCCCTTATGCCATTATATATGCACTGTATGTGTAGAAAACGTAGAGAATAATGATATTGTAATATTGATTGTTCATATCTGAAGATGTTGACACTGTTCAACGAAAACGTTTATACGTCTTGTAACTTATTATGTAAAGGTTAATACCTAAAATATACACAACAGTAAAGTCAATGACTGAAACAATAAACTTTCAATACATACAGACTTTTCTGAAAAATCACATAAAATGAACTGCAAAAAATGAAAGGAGAATGTTAAGCAACTTCTGGCTAATTCTTACATCTACTTTGTAAAAATACCTTCCCGTTAAATTCAATGAACCGATAACTTCTTAGTTCACAAAGTTTCGTCAAGTAACTGATTAAAAATTCGACAGGTGCAAGCTTATACTATGCTGTTTATCTTTACGTAGAAGAAGTAGTGGCGAGCATCGCACAGACCAAACGGACAAGAGAAATAAAGGGAAAATAAGGAGAATACAAAGACAACAAAAGGATAACAGGAATGACAAGAGGAAGATAGGGAGAACAAGGGAAATACAAGGTGAACAAAGGGACGGCAAGCATAACAAGGGGAAGTTAAGAAGAACAAGGAGAAGACAAAGAGAACCAGGAGAAGACAAAGAGTACCAGGAGAAGAGAAAGAGAACCAGGAGAAGAGAAAGAGAACAAGGAGAAGACAAAGAGAACCAGGAGAAGAGAAAGAGAACCAGGAGAAGAGAAAGGGAACAAGGAGAAGAGAAAGAGAACAAGGAGAAGACAAAGAGAACCAGGAGAAGAGAAAGAGAACCAGGAGAAGAGAAAGAGAACCAGGAGAAGACAAAGAGTAACAGGAGAAGAGAAAGAGAACCAGGAGAAGACAAAGAGAACAAGGAGAAGAAAAAGAGAACCAGGAGAAGAGATAGAGAACCAGGAGAAGAGAAAGACAACCAGGAGAAGAGAAAGAGAACCAGGAGAAGAGAAAGAGAACCAGGAGAAGACAAAGAGTACCAGGAGAAGAGAAAGAGAACAAGGAGAAGACAAAGAGAACCAGGAGAAGAGAAAGAGAACCAGGAGAAGAGAAAGAGAACAAGGAGAAGACAAAGAGAACCAGGAGAAGAGAAAGAGAACCAGGAGAAGAAAAAGAGAACAAGGAGAAGAGAAAGAGAACCAGGAGAAGACAAAGATAACCAGGAGAAGAGAAAGAGAACCAGGAGAAGAGAAAGAGAACCAGGAGAAGACAAAGAGAACCAGGAGAAGAGAAAGAGAACCAGGAGAAGACAAAGAGAACAAGGAGAAGACAAAGAGAACCAGGAGAAGAGAAAGAGAACCAGGAGAAGAGAAACAGAACAAGGAGAAAACAAAGAGAACCAGGAGAAGAGAAAGAGAACCAGGAGAAGAGAAAGAGAACAAGGAGAAAACAAAGAGAACCAGGAGAAGAGAAAGAGTACCAGGAGAAGAGAAAGAGAACAAGGAGAAGACAAAGAGAACCAGGAGAAGAGAAAGAGAACCAGGAGAAGAGAAAGAGAACAAGGTAAATACCAAGAGAACAAAAGTAATACAAGGAAAAACAATGGGGTTACAGTTTTTTGTGGCAGTCAATTCACAATTTACATCCCCATGCCTAGTGAGAAGAAAGACGTATTTCAACGTCAAAATTAGGACCACAATTGTTTATATCGTTGTTGTTCCTGCAATAACTCCTACTGTATGTGACATATTTATAGATTTTCAGATTTTTACTCTATTAAATAACTTAAATAGTGATACAGAAAATAATAAGATCTCCTATATGTAATTATAATTCTTAGTTTCGAAAATGTAAGAATTCACAGTCCCATATGACGGCTGCCATAGGGTGAATAAATGTGTTTTTTCCTCCTACTGAAAAAAATGTATATTTTGCACGTAGGAGTTATTGCAGGAACAAAGACGATATTTATTACTTACAAAAATGCTAGTTTAGGTATGAAATAAAAATTGATGGAAATAGTGTGCTAACTTGCCTCTTTTCTGTCCCAAAATTCTGAACCTACTATTTAAAAAATATTAATAACCTAGCGATGTCTCCTTTCGATGCCCGGAAGATGCATGGTTGGCCGTGAAGTATAGCTCTACGATTTCATGACCTCGGCACTAAAATGAGGTGGTGTAGTCAGCACCACGCTCCGAACGCCTTTATACACACTCGAAAAGTACTCAGTACTCGATTTGAGAGAAGTCTGATTGGATCGCTGGGTCTTTTTGGAAGTTTGGTAGCTAGAAAATTTCTGCAACCATTTGGGATTCAACATGTAACTTTCCTATCCGTAGCCAGCTATTTCCTCAACTAAGCTACACGGCTGTCCACACACATTAACACATATGCACGTAAATATTTGGTAATTTCATAGAAGTGGTGCACTAGGTACAAAGACAAACCATGAAGCTTATCTTAATGACAACATGCTTGAGATGCTAAGATCTGTGCTAAAGAATACTCGTTAAAGCTGATTTGTATGTTCTAATATTTATTTAGAATCAGAGACAGGTATTTATATATCATAATTACAATTTGTATAATTAATTGATTGCTAGTGGACTTACTCGTGTTAATTATGTAAGATTTGTCCGGCTTACAGCTGTTTCAGTGCTTCACGCACCATCCTCAGAGCCTACTAGATCACGGCGTCATCTCGAACTTCTCTGCCTGTTAAGTGGGTGTGTTTTATTGTTGAAATGTGTTGAAGAGTGGAGTCGAATAGTGTGTGTGTACTGAAGTTGATCTGTGTGCTGAGAATTTGATCGGGGTATGTTATAGTGTGTTTGTATATTTCGTATTGTTCTAGTGTGTTGAGTTTTTGGTTCTTGGGTTGTATGTGTAGGATTTCCATGTCTGTATTTATGTTACTGTATGTATGGTTAGTATTGGTTATGTGATCGGCGTATGTGGATGTATTGTGTCCTCTGGTTATTGCTGTAATGTGTTCTTTGTAGCGTGTTTGGAATGATCTGCCTGTCTGTCCTATGTAGAACATATCGCAACTATTACATGTGAGTTTGTATACACCTGTGTGGTCGTATTTATTTGTTTGTGTTTTTTGTGTGTTCAGATGTCTTTGTAGTGTGTTTTCTGTTCTGTATGTTATGTTGTATTTCTGTTTTCTGAATGAAGATGCGATCTTATGTGTGCTTTTGTTTTCATATGTTAGTGTGATGTATTTCTTGTGTTCTTGTGTTTGTGTTGTGTTTGCGTACAACCCAAGAACCAAAAACTCAACACACTAGAACAATACGAAATATACAAACACACTAAAACACACCCCGATCAAATTCTCAACACACAGATCAACTTCAGTATACACACACTATTCGACTCCACTCTTCAACACATTTCAACAATAAAACACACCCACTTAACAGGCAGAGAAGTTCGAAATGACGCTGTGATCTAGTAGGCTCTGAGGATGGTGTGTGAAGCACTGAAACAGCTGTAAGCCGGACAAATCTTACATAATTAAAACGAGTAAGTCCACTAGTAATCAATTAATTATATTCAGGTGTTAAAAGTAGTGTACGCAAGATTCAAAATGGATTATCAAGACCTTTCTACAATTTGTAACTTATCCTTCCAACTTCCATAGAGCCTTATGTAATATGTGCATAAATTATATTTATTAAGAAGTCATAAGAGATGATCTGATCAATGCGGAGTGTACTTTTCGATTTCATTATCCTTTCATTTTCAGTTAGATATATTATTGAATAATTTTCTCAATATTGTTACTTAAAGAAATTTTTCAGTCATATGATAATTAACCTACTAGAAAAACAGAGGACAGAGACGATAAAAGATATCACATTTACAGCGTACATATATATGCAACAATGATTACATCTCAGTCTTTGACGTCATATTACCTCAGAGCTCTAAAACAACGAGCCTGCAAGGCCTCTCTGTCAGGATGGTCCCAGGAGCGTTGTGCATAAAAATTAATTATGTATTTTTGTAATAATTCAAGGTAGTTGTTTTCCGAGTTCTGATGATGTTATTTTAGTAAAGAAAATATGTATAACCTTATTATCGTGTTATATGACCTTTGCTTTCACGCATTTTTGTTTAAACCTAGAACTGTCGATTGTAATTAATAATTATATATAATAATAAATAAATTTTCAGTCATATACACTTTTCAGTTTGTGAGGTCAGATAATCTGTTACATCACAATATTTGATACAAAGTCACTAATATTTTCGACTTTAAAAAGTCATCATCAGGTGCATGAGAAGCAAACAATTTTAAATTAGGTGATAGTTGATCTAACAATTAGTAATATAGTAAGTAATGCACATGCTGGCATTTACAAGTTTGTAAGTTTCGTGCCTCTTGAGTAAACTGTACATGGTAAAGCTGAACACTGATGATAAATTCTCGTATGTATATAAAACAAGGAAAGGCACAGCATGATATTAACCTTATACAATTAAGGCTAAATATTCTCATTAGGTCATATCATTAAAAATAAAATTTGTGCAATTTGATATTAACTATGTTAAAATATTATATAAATTTAAAAGGGATGGAAAAAGCTGTGATGCAAATTCTGTTGGTAGGAGAGCACGCAGTCTAATTCGTCGTGGTGAATTCCATATTTGTATAGTTGTTCAGTTGTTTACGTCCAGACAAGGAGGCGTGTTTCACCCGACGTTACATGTTTTACATGTCGATTGTAAGCTTATTTCGCTAACCAAATAAATTCAAGTTGATACTGATGTCTAATTCTACTGTAACATAATTATTTAGTTTACAGTTAAATATAGCGCACGTGCTGTCCACACAGTACAACATCCGACATTATAATAAATAATTATAATTATATTAAGTTAGTAATAAATTAAGAGTCCTGCGTTTGGTTACCTAAAACCTGTGAGCAACACGCAACAGTGTAGGTACGTACGGAGTATAGCGCAGCGTACACACTTCATGTCTGATGTTCAGTGAACATGTCAAAACAAAACAAAGTTAGATGGTCGGAAATGAGTGCTCCAATAGAAGAATTTGGTAACGAATGTTGTAATTGGAAACAACTTATGTTTGTACACATCTGTAAATAAATACATAAATAAAGGTTGGAAATACAATAATGTAATACATCACAAAACAACCTACAAACATTTCTAAATGAACAGAAGTTGAAACATCAGAGCAAATATATATATATATATATATATATATATATATATATATATATATATATATGTATATATATATATATATATATACTAGGGTCCACACCTGTGGAGTAACGGTCAGCGCGTCTGCCTGTGAAACCAGGTGGCCCGGGTTCGAATCCCGGTCGGGGCAAGTTACCTGGTTGAGGTTTTTTCCGGGGTTTTCCCTCAACCCAATACGAGCAAATGCTGGGTAACTTTCGGTGCTGGACCCCGGACTCATTTCACCGGCATTATCACCTTCATATCATTCAGACGCTAAATAACCTAGATGTTGAGACAGCGTCGTAAAATAACCCAATAAAATAATAAAAAATAATATATACTAGGCGTTTCAGACCACCCATATCAACCTTTTTTCTCGAAAACTATATGATACTGGTTGTTCATAAAAAAAATTGGATAACAAAAACCTATGTAAAGCATCAATTGATGGTAGTACCATTTCCCGTAACAAACTGGAAGTAGGTATGTACCTGTGGTCAACTTCAAAATTTAAAATGAGAACATGGATCATTAAAGGTACTTTTTTTTCTAACTTTTATTATTTACTCACAAAGCAACAAAAATGGTATCTTCTGAGAAATTCTGTATGTTGTTTATGTACGTACACTCCTCATAGTAAGTGTTCAAAATGTACGCCACCCTGTGCTAAACAATGTTCTCATCACCTTCTAACATCCGTGATTGCACTTCAGCTCAGCTGAGAGACGCACAGGCTTCTCTAATTCTAAGTTTCATGTCTTGTGTAGTAGTTGGACGCACCTGGTAGAACATGTATTTAATATATTATATTCATATATGTGAGCGTTTCTGAGTGAGCAATGTGTTTCTTGTACCTTTATAAGGTATTGTATGACTCAATGAGGCAGCTTATAACGAAGATGCTAGACTTGGAAGTTAGAAGCTTTCAAGGTAGTAGGCCCTACTGGTAACAGTTCGAATATTAGTGACCCCCAAACGTTTTATTCAATTATTCATTCATTATTAATTAATTATTAATTCATTCATTCGTGTATTTTAAGGTTTATTCTTTTTTTATAATACGTTGTTTGTTCATTTAGTAATTTATTTCTGAAATATAGCACTCATAGGAACAACAATATTACTTAATATTATACCACTAACGTAGAGTAACTTACAAAAACACAACATTTTGTACTAATTTTGTTGCTGGGTAACTTTCGGTGCTGGACCCCGGACTCATTTCACCGGCATTATCACCTTCATCTCATTCAGACGCTAAATAACCTAAGATGTTGATAAAGCATCGTAAAACAACCTACTAAAATTAAAAAACAAATACTCATTTTGTGTATTTTAAGGTTTATTCTTCTTTTATAATACGTTGTTTGTTCATTTAGTAATTTATTTCTGAAATATAGCACTCATAGGAACAACAAAATCACTTAATATTATACCAGTAACGTACAGTAACTTACAAAAACACAACATTTTGTCCCATTAAGCAGGAGATTCAATACTTAAAATCCGTTGATTTCGTGCGAAGAGTAGACACCATACATTTATAAGAAGATATATTAAAATAATGAAGGCAGATCATATTTCCCGTTTTCTTATAAAAATTTGAAAGTCACGAAGAATTATCAGGATATGTTTTAATTAGTTTATATTCCCCAGTTTTAATAAAAATATGAAAACTATAAAACATTTTGAGGATATATTAAATACTAATTAAAACAGTATCACATTTTTCGTTTTTTAATAAAAAAAATGAAAACTACAAAGCATTTTCAGGATATATGAAAAACTAATTAAAACAGGATCATATTCCCCGTTTTTAATAAAAATATGAAAACCATAAAGCAGTTTGAGGGCATATTAAAAACTAATTAAAACAGAATCATATTACCAGCTTTTTAATAAAAATATGAAAAGTACAAAGCATTTTCAGGATATATTAAAAACTAATTAAAACAGGATCATATTCCCCGTTTTTAATAAAAATATGAAAACCATAAAGCAGTTTGAGGGCATATTAAAAACTGATTAAAACAGAATCATATTACCAGCTTTTTAATAAAAATATGAAAAGTACAAAGAAGTTTCAGGATATATTAAGAACTAATTAAAACAGTATCATATTCCCCATTTTTAAATAAAAATATGAAAACTACAAAGAATTTTGAGGATATATTAAAAACTAATTAAAACAGTATCATATTCCCCATTTTTAATAAAAATATGAAAACTACAAAGAATTTTCAGGATATATTATAAACTAATTAAAACAGTGTTATATTTCCCGTTTTTTAATAAAAATATGAAAACTACAAAGAAGTTTCAGGATATATTAAGAACTAATTAAAACAGTATCATATTCCCCATTTTTAAATAAAAATATGAAAACTACAAAGAATTTTGAGGATATATTAAAAACTAATTAAAACAGTATCATATTCCCCATTTTTAATAAAAATATGAAAACTACAAAGAATTTTCAGGATATATTATAAACTAATTAAAACAGTATCATATTCCCCATTTTTTAATAAAAATATGAAAACTACAAAGCATTTTCAGGTTGTATTAACAACTAATTAAAACAGCATAATATTCCCCGTTTTTAATAAAAATATGAAAACTATAAAGCATTTTGAGGGCATATTAAAAACTGATTAAAACAGAATCATATTCCCAGCTTTTCAATAAAAATATGAAAAGTACAAAGCATTTTCAGGATATCGTCGCTTAAGAAACAATACCGCGTATCTGACATTTTTGGTCAAAACTGTTTTTTGCACAGATGACACCTCCACTGTCATCTGCATGCATTGACAAGCGCGGAAATTTGATTGCATGAATGGCCTGCGTGCGAAGGTGGGGGGGGGGTACAAAACCGCGTATCTGAAGTCACGAGAAGTCTGTGGGAAATACCGCGTATCTGACAACACATATTATGTCAACTCCCTGCGCGCCCTCAGTACTGAAGCTGGTTCTCGTTACTGCCTTGTAAAATTGTGTCAAAAGTGTGTAATATTCTTAGAAGATTAAAGAAGTGTTCAGTTTTAATTATTTAAAAGGTAAATATAATAAAATTATTTCACTAATGTCAATTGAATGTTAGTTGAGCCGAATTCCCACAGAATCTTATTGCAAGTTCATTCACTGAAGTATAGTAGGCTAAATTTATTGTTTTTTTATTATATAGGCCCACAGATACAAGAAAAGAAATGGATAATGAATCAGACGACGGTCAGTTTAGCGAGAACGAGATCCTATATGTGCTATGTTCTGCATTCAAGACGGGAGAAACTTCTGTGAACATTAACGAAGGTATGGCATAGGAAATATCACAGTTATTAAACGTTTATTTTTCTTCAGTTACGGAAACATAACAGCAAACTTAATTTAAGTACTTAATATAAATAATCGTGAATGGGCCGCTAAAATAATTTGTGCTACATTCAGTGGTGCTGAGCTTGGTTCCTTCCATTTCCTCCGGTATGAGGAAGATGTAAATTGATGATAATATTACTATACATGTTTTTAATCCATTTATATCACATTTATAAACACTAGTAATCTCATCTTATTCGTAGGTGTACTGCCTGATAATTCAAATGCAAAAGAAAACCGTCCTTCTGAAAATCAGGCATTGTCCATCCAGTGTTACCGGTAAGGTTATGATCGTATTATGCAGTCTGGTATGATTTAAAGCAACACTATTAAAATAATACCGCTAGAAATAGGATAGGACAGAAACTGAAGACAATACCCCGTCAATGAAGGATCTACACCAAATTTCGGATGCGTCTTCAGATGTAGACGACCTCGAATAATTCGTGAGTCCTACTTATTCTACATCTTTACACTCGTCAGAAAAAGATAAAGAGAAGAATCTACAAGCGTTTCATGGAAATTTGACAGAAAAGAGAAAGAAGTTCAAAACCACAAAAGGGTAAGTGGAAGAAAATGAAAAATAGAAAACTTAGAATGGAAGAGGAAGCTTATCTTAGCTACAAGAGATCGAAAGATGGCAAAGTGACACATCATACGGAAAGAGATGCAAGGAATTTGGGGCTAGAGTGTAGTTATAAAATGTGCCAAAATTCGAAAGTAAGGGGATGTAATTTAATTTCTAATGAGAGAAGACACATCTTTCGGGCATTCTGGAAAATTTTGACTTGGGAACAGAGAACCGTTTACGTATGAAATCTTGTGGGTTTCACTCCTACGAAAAGGCCTGGCAGTAAAAATTCTGAATCAAGAAGAAAGAGAACTTTTGTCTACAACCTAAAAATTGATGAGAAAAAAATTCAGGTTTGCAAAAAGATGTTTCTGTGTACATTGAGAATTAAAGAATGAACTGTGCGATATTAGTTACCTGATAGTACTGATGCCGTCCCTTCAGTAAAAAAAAAAGTCATGTTCTCGTGAAAAAGCACAGAAAAAAGAGCATTAGTAGTCTGCCTAAATTACCGTCACATTATTGTATATATAACCGTTTGTGCCATAGTTTTTATGATAGTATTCCACACTAGGGTTACTCAAGGATTACTTCTTGTGATTTCAGCATAGGCCTATAATTATGTCTTTATTGTGTTTAACGAATTATCATCATTATTATATTTTTATATGATTTTCTTTTCATTATTCGCAAGTCACTAAAGTCCATTGTCAATAATAATAATAATAATAATAATAATAATAATAATAATAATAAATAATAATAATAATTATTATTATTATCATTATTATTATTATTATTATTATTATTATATTATAAAATTATATTTGTCAGCAACGTTTTAGTAACAATTCTACTTATCTATTCAAATACGTCGTGTGAAAATAAAGTACCTGATATCAGATTGTCATTATTATTATTATTATTATTATTATTATTATTATTATTATTATTATAATTATATTTATTATAACAATAAACATTGAACTGTGTCTTCTTTTTCCTTTCCCAGTTTCAGCATTTGACTGACTAAGAATGCAGCAATCATTGTCTGGAACGTAATCTAGTGCTGATTCAAGCTACAGCCTACCGACCTTGACCTCAAGTCAGATCGTAGGACAACAATTCAGATAACACATTGACACATACAAGAGTACGAATAATATTTCCAGTAGGCAGTTTTCACGCAAAGAAAACGCTTGTCAACATGTGTCCTGAAGCTGCTAAAGTTGTCTCACAATACCGCGTAACTAACAAAATGTAGTCAACGGCAGAGTTCCAATACCGCGTAAGTGACATGGCCAAATGTGTACGACCATGATCATCCATTTTCACTTTGTTACAAATTAGTTATGCTATTTCATAGCCATACACCACTTTTCAAGACTATTGCGTGATTTTTATGGTTTTTATTCGGCTTTTTCCTTCTCCTGTAAAATTTACATTTTGTCAGTTACGCGGTATTGGTTCTTAAGCGACGATATATTAAAAACTAATTAACACTGTGTCATATTCCCCTTTTTTAATAGAAATATGAAAACTACAAAGCATTTTCAGGATATGTTAAAAACTAATTAAAACAGCATCATATTTCCTGTTTTTTAATAAAAATATGAAAACTACAAAGTATTTTCAGGATATATTAAAACTAATTAAAATAGTGTAATATTTCCCGTTTTTTTTAATAAAAATATGAAAACTACAAAGAATTTTCAGGATATATTATAAACTAATTAAAGCAGTATCATATTCCCCATTTTTTAATAAAAATATGAAAACTACAAAGCATTTTCAGGTTATATTAACAACTAATTAAAACAGGATCATATTCCCGGTTTTTTTAATAAAAATATGAAAACGATAAAACATTTTGAGGATATATTAAAAACTAATTAAAACAGTAACCCATTTTTCGTTTTTTAATAAAAAAAATGAAAACTACAAAGCATTTTCAGGATATATGAAAAACTAATTAAAATAGGATCATATCCCCCATTTTTAATAAAAATTTGAAAACTATAAAGCATTTTGAGGGCATATTAAAAACTAATTAAAACAGGATCATATTCCCAGCTTTTTAATAAAAATATGAAAAGTACAAAGCATTTTCAGGATATATTAAAAACTAATTAAAACAGCATCATATTTCCTGTTTTTAATAAAAATATGAAAACTACAAAGTATTTTCAGGATATATTAAAAACTAATTAAAACAGTGTAATATTTCCCGTTTTTTAATAAAAATATGAAAATTACAAAGAATTTTCAGGATATATTAAAAAGTATTTAAAACAGTGTAATATTTCCCGTTTTTTAATAAAAAAAATATGAAAACTACAAAGCAATTTCGGGATATATTAAAAACTAATTAAAACGGTGTAATATTTCCCGTTTTTTAATAAAAATATTAAAACTACAACGCATTTTTAGGATACATTAAAAATATCTTAAAACAGTGTAATATTTCCCGTTTTTATAAAGAAACGGAATAAAAGGAGATACTGAGAATTGAAACACTTCACGCGTTTTTTTATACTATCACATCGGTCTTCTGACCACTTGCGCCATGAGAACAGAGGTAAAATTATTCTCATGCGTACATATTATATGTTCTCGTTAGAGATACATTCCGTATGCCGATCAAGAAAGAAGCAGGTTACTAGCGTGAATCATGCTTGTCTAGCCGAAGTATTCCGATTAGCATATTGAATTTGTTTGATCGGAAAGTTTTCTGTAATACGCTTATATCCTATACGGAATTCGAACTAACAACTGTAAAGCTTACGCAGTGTCCTCGTTGTTGAGTAGATCAAGTGACGTTTAATTCCTTACCCCAAACCTCTCTACAAAAATAAACGAGCACCTAATTTATTAAATTGTAATGGACATGTCTTGTAGAGTTGCCATGAATGTGCTCAATAGAATAATTTCAACAGTATGTAAGGGACGCGGCATATATGATCCCTATTTACTTCATGGACGAAGGTAATGTATATTACAGCCGTCTGTCTCTAGTTAAGGTCATGATTAGACGTGCTATTCCAAGGCAGCAGCAGCATAGAAGCTATAGCTAGCGGCATGAAGACATGATTGCGTCCAGTCAGTAAACTTTGGAGTGCCCTTTATCTCTGGCAACACACTTGACCTGGCGGCTAGCAAATATGTATCACGCTAATCAGAAATGTGGTCCAAACACGGCTAACTGGCCAACAGACCAATTAGCTAGCTAATATACAGTCTCCTTGCTCAGAAACCACCTGTGCTGCTTATTGTTCAGTAGGACCAAAGATGCAATTGCTGTTGTAGGTGCAGGCTGATTACATATTTAAGCCTACAACGCTGTTTACAACTGTTGATGAGCAATTTCAACAAATCGCGGATACTATAGTCCTTGATTCGTATTCATACTCTAGAATAGATGTTGGTCTTTTGTGAATGTGATTCTTGTATTGTCTTAGGTACAGGTAGCGCTTACCTCTTTCCATTGGAGTCGACTTCGTGTCCGTTTAGAATATTATTTTGAATTATGTACAAACACGGAATTAAAATTTGGAGCGAGTCTTGATGGGAGTCCACTTGTATGCAGGCAACAATTTCGCACGACTGTCCACAAGTAGCATATATATAGGGGCTCTTATTTACTGCACATGCGCAGTGTGTTGTAAGCAAAACATACAATAAAGGAGCTCCAAATTTTATTTCCGTATCTATACATGAGGTAGTAGTAAAACTTTTATTTTTAACTGCAAAAGTTATTTAAAGTCAAAATTAAAAACGGGTGAGAAGTAGCTCACTAATTTTGACTGAATTTAGCTATTAAGGAGAAGTTTCTTTTACATGAGGCTTAGAACTTTATTTTCCTCCAGGAGGAAACCACGCTAAGGATTTAATGTCCCTTAAAATTCACCATCCTTGGACGGATTTGAACGTCCAATCATTTACATGAAATAATTTTTACTAGCAAAGCATGGAATATTAATTTAAAGAAAGAATATTTAAGTATCTACTTCAAACGCGGCTGGGGAGATCATTCATTCATTCATTCATTCATTCACTTATTTGTTTGTTTATCCTGTTGTAGTTAAAGCAGCAAGCCTTGTCTCCCATATCACTGGACATATAATACAACAAGGAGTAGTGGATATAAAAATTAAAATTAGTCTAATATAATCAAGTGTAACAAAAGGAAAATAATATAAGAAGGCAATTGCACATGGATGTAGGAATTCAGAATAATACAAATTAGTGTAACATGTTAAGGAATAATATAATTGCATTAATAAATAAATGCAACAGATACGGATACAAGAATAGTGACACTTAGCTTCACTATAATTAATCAAAGAGAAAATAGGCTGTTCAAGTACCCTGGCACAAAGTCGAGAACAAGGATTATTATAACATACGGAAATTATTAAAGTACTAAAATAACAAAGATACAATTATTATTAGTATAGCTAGCAACTTCTATAGTAACGGATTTCATGACATGATTTTAAACTGTAACAATATACGGAAAACCCTAACCTCACTAAGTAAAGAATTCCAGAGGTGAGACAATGCTACAGTGCAGGAAGATGAGTGTAGGAAAGTTCTGTGATGGGACATATTACAAAAAAAAATATATGCCGGTTTCGTAAAGTAGTGAGAAACTGAACACATGTTAATCTCGTAATGGATGAATGATCGCTTATTCTTGTTGAGGCATGTTAGTTCGGAATCAGCAGTATGCTGATCGGATTTGCCCGTCAATAGGTTGTCGCGCCACAGAAAAAAACAATTGAAACTATATTTAACAACAGTTGTTATCTTCATTTTCTACATAAGCTGAAGTGGTGAATAAGATGTATACAGTATGACACAAAATTCCTTTTGAAAATTAATTATTGTACAATTATACTCTGGATCGGAAATTTCTTCAAACAAATATTTCGTAAATATTTGGAAGCCAGAGATAATTACTGACACTCTCTAAACTTCTATAATGGTTCCTATTCACAAGAAGGAAACTATATTTCAACGTGAATATTTTAGAGGAATTTCGCTCTTAAATCATATTTATAAGACTTCATCTGACATGCTTTAAACCGAATTATTTCATATGCAGAAGAGGACATTGGGAAAATTCACTCGACATTTATAAAAGAATTCATCTGTATTTCAAATTTTTATTCTTAAGCAATTAATTAAATAATTTGGAAATACTATAAGACAGTATATAATCTTTTATTGATTTTCTAAAGGATATTATAGTAAGTTACTTTGAGAACACAAGTTTTGAGTTTACTTCACAAAGCTCCCGATAAATTGAAACGATTAATTATTCCAGAAAGATAATGTAATAAGACAGGTATATGGCCTGCTTCCACTTCTGTTAAAATTTTGTTAGAATTTATAGTAAAAAAAAGAACTATTTCAACAAACCTGAAAATGAACAAAGGACTCGAAAAATTCCATGTTCTGGCATTTATGCTGATGATGTGGTTTTGATTATAAATGAAGAAAACGGTAATAGAACTCTATTTAGTGACCTGGTATCTGAAACTGATTGAACTGGTTAAAATGTTAATAAAAAATACATTTATTATGGTTGAACGAATTGATCACACATTATAGGAAATTATTGCGTTTAGAATTACAATTCTGAGTTTGAATAGGTGTCAGAATTTTCTGAATGAGAGGTCACATGTCAGAATCAAATGGAGACTTAAATACTCCAGAAAATAAATGTTTTTGCCCTTGATAAAGACAAAATACTATCTAGAAGAGCGGTCGTCAGCACAGAGCACCCTGGGGCTAGCATCTTTTACCCGCGGAGAACACACTGCACTATGGTGCATTCGTAGCTGCTGGAGGGTATGCCCTCTACCTCTTCCTGCTGCACGTCGGGGCACACTGGACGGCTCCGCTTACCCTTTACCCATTTCAAGAGTGCTGACGACCACTGATCTAGAAATACTAAATTAAGGAGTTATAAAACTTCGTCCAAATTGTTTTATGGTATGGTTCAAATACTTAGACACCCTGAAAACAAAGGTTCGCTCTTTATGAATAAGACATAATTCCATTTATGTAGAACCTTTAAAAGATGGCTAAAGAAAACATGTTACCAAAAGAAATGACGTCAGTAATATGAGAAATAAATCCATTTTTGAAACTTCGAAACATGGTGTAGAAATGTGTCATTCTCAATAACTATGCAAATTCAAATACATATCAGTGGCTAAAAAGTGATAGCTCGTATCTACAAAATGGTCTTTTCATTTAACCACATTATTATTATTATTATTATTATTATTATTATTTTAGTTTACCTACTTTATTATTACGCATACAAAATTGGAAAGCTAACTAATATTTTATCCTCGAGTAGAAGATCTTGTAGAGCAGAAGCATTTATAAAAAGTTTGTCTATTTTGATGAAAATTAATTTTTGAAACATTCTTTTTATCCACTTGCAAATTTACAGATGCGAAATATCACTTCTTAGTCATAGATATCCTGAATAAATTTGTAACAACACTGTTTACTCAGGCGCGGTTTTGATTTCCGCTTGGGATGATTATCTGGTAGGGTTTTTCCGAGGTCTTCCCGAACCTTAAGGCGAAGTCAGGTAATCTATGGCGAAGTCTCAGCCTCATCTCTCCAAATACCATTCAACCAATTTCATCGACGCTAAATAACCTAGTAGTTGATACAGAGTCGTTAAATAAGCAACTAAAAAAACACCGTTTACATTTTGTAATAGTTAATTACTATTAAACTTTGACGACTGTTAATGACACGTATTAAGAGATACGTTTTACGTCTTTCTCAAACTGTACTGTACATTACCTCCTGCGTATGGGATGCTACACCAGTAGGAAGATCGGCTAAAAATTATTATCAAAGGAAACCACTAAAAGTAGAAAATTAACAATTAATTTTACTAAATGGAAAGGGATGGTGTACAAAAATGACGTAGGCAACATGGAAGGGAATGCAATTTCAACAAGACCAGAAATATAATTACAGTTTACAAAAACAGTAGCACTCTACACAAAACTGCTGATCAATGAAATTGCTAATCAGTACACCATTAGTTTTCCAAATTGATCGTAAAGACTTTACTGCGACAAATTTTTGCAGACTGAAGAGCATGTTAGAAACCATACATGACTGACATTATACTTCCGAATACATCGTTTTACTTATTAAATATACTTGCAGAGGAAAATCATTGTAAGGACGAAAATTAAAGAAGAAAATATCTAGAATATGTCATTCCTGAAAAAGAGAGAAATGCGTTAGTTGAAAATAATCTCTGTTTTTCAGAAGCTGCAGCAATTAGTTCAATGTTTAGGAATGTCACGTAACAGATTTTTAAGTGAAATACATATACTGTACAGTCCGGTTCAGCTTACTTAATACCATAAGAATGAAACCTAACCATTGTCTCCCATTACTACATATGCTAGTGGATTATGGTGATTTTCTAGTTTTCAGGTTGAATTTTCTTTTGCCAATTTCATTTCGAATTTCGGTACTGACAAATACTACAAATGTTGGCAGCAGTGACAGCCATAAACGGTACTGCAATTCGATAAAATTAAAATTGTTCTAGATTTCTGAGTCGATTTGTGGAAGCTAGTGAAATTTGAATATAGTAATAATTAATTAATATCAGTATTAATATTAATACTTAATAGTTATTTTATTTGTTGCGTTGTAGTTACAGGTAAGTTTAAATGAAACATACGTGTGTTACATATACTTGTGTATTCAATAGAAATATCAATTCACATTTTAATTAATTTCTCTCGTGTTTAGATTTTTATTACAATAACGTCAAAGAGAGGAAAGAGCATGGCAGTGACTCCTCCAAAAAAGAAAGCGTGTGCCATTCAGAGTAGGCTATGCTTCAGAAATCTATAGTTCATATATATAATGAACTGAAGGAAGACGATAATAAAGAAGGAATTATGAGTACGGAAACCGCAATTATAACTAGAAAAACAAAATTATTAGAAGTACGAGTATTTGTAAGCAAACATTTCAACTTGGCATTCGGTTCTCGGAGTTTGTATTAATCATTTCACGTGAGGTTAGGTGTCGTAAATCGTAAACTGTTTAGTTAAAGCAATGAATTTCAATTTGCCAAACAAAATAGATTTTAATATTAGATCATATTAATCTACTAGTTACAAACATAATGTACGAGAGTCTCAGGAGGAAAATATACTCTTTCACAAATTATTGCACCATTTAGAAAACACCTCGAAATATGAAAATAAAATGTGGTAAATAAGTAAATAAGCAAGCCATCGTTATTGTTAATACTATGCTACTGCGAATGTTATTGTTATTATTATAGTATATGGCATTATGATTTTATCTTCTTTCGTGATATCTGGTATCAGTTGGCAACACTGAAGAGACGGCCAAATTATCATTTTAGGAACTGCTCTTACGTGATCCTTACTATAGGATCGGTCCATTGCTACGACCACGAAAAAAGACACTGCCCAGGAGGTGCCTCTAAATCGACTCGTTACAACTAACGAGAAAATGGTGAAGGATTTAATGATACGTCCCACACACTTCTACTGCTTACTGCGCATGCAGTCAAACTACAGATACGTGAACAACTGAAGCAAAATGTCTGGCATAGACGGAATAAGTGTATGATTTCACAAATGTTTTTGACACACGTATATCAATAAACAATTGTAGTTGAGGTATTGAAACACTGTATATAACATTTAATTCCTTACAATCATATAATTGTTAAATCTTTAAAATTTCAGAGTATTCTAGTAACTCTTTATGTATGATTTAAGCAGGCACAAATATATGAAATAGAGCAATGTAATATTACCCGAGCGGCCTAGCACAAGGTGATATGATATTCATCATTTCAAAGAAGTCAAGTGTAAAGTTTCTAGATTTTTTGTGAATGTCTGTGCTTATAAAAGAAATTGTGGCTTCAGTTATAATTCCTTTCTGCCTCTTCAGTAATATTATCCGTATTTCATGTTTCAGTTCTTTTAATTCATTTGATTACTGATATAATTATTTGAGTGCATAGAGATGTATTATTTGGTCACCGGCTACTCTTGAAGAAGTGTAATTAATAAATGTGACTACTAAAATACATGTGTTTTTATTAGGTACTTGTATACATTTTACGTAATACGAAAATATGATTTGTTATTTAGTTTTACACATTTTACAAGTATAATTTTATTGCTAAATTTACATATTTAATAATTTTTAACCACCACGATAGCTCAGTGTTAGCGCGCCAGGGAGTCCAAGTCAAAATCCCTCTCCATCTTTAATTTCTGACTTGTGTTGGACAAGCACGTAGTCCGTACAACATAGGTTTTTGTCCATAATCATCAATATTTCCCTGTGGTGCACTCTAGATTGTCTCTAACGAACTAAAAAGTCTACGCTTCTCAGCTCCAGCAACGGCTAAAACTCCTCTCGTAGAGTCATGGTGTATAACTAAAAATTATAAGCACTCTCATGGCAAAAGACAATATTCCAACTGCCTATATTACAAAGTGGCAAGCAATAACACTCTATCTCTGACATAAATAATACCTCTAGGTTTGAATGCGGTAGCCTATTGTAGCGGATGGCACAACTTCGTGTTCGCTATTTAATTGACTCTTTTTAAAAGTATTTTCCAATGGTATCTTCAATGACCTATGTTTTCATTTGAAATTTTGAAGTTGACCTCAGATATCCCCATTTCCGATTTGTTACGGGAAATGATACTACTACTAATCGATTTTTTACATAGGTTTTGGTTATTAAATTTTTTATGAACAACCAGTATCATACAGTTTTCGAGAAAAAAGGCTAATATGGGTGAACTGAAACATCCGGTATATGACAGAAGATATCGTATATTATACCTATTCTAGAATAGAACTAAACTCGACACCAACGATTTTTTGATGTTCCGCAGAGAGTAAGTATTATTTTGTAAAATTTGCTATTTGTAATTTCTAGAATAAATTTGTTGTGAGAGTTTACTGTGCTACGCATATTTTATTAAATAATATGACACCAAGACCTAGGATGGTCCATAATCGAAGAGAAAATGTCTTTATGATGTTAGATATGACCAGGGAAAGGATTTATATGTAAATACATATTTACTTATAAAGCTAATATAATTTATATTTTGCATTATCTTTATGTTTCACAATGTGTAGGGTTGAAAAATCCTACTTTTATTTTCCATATTTTTCCATATTTTAGAGTTTAGTACATATTTTCGTTAATTTCCATATATTTTCCATATTTCACATAAAACAGTCCATATTATATTAGGTTTAACAATAAAACAAAACAAAATTCCATTAACTTTTAAAAATACATTTCAACAATAGAGATTTAAACACATGTTCAGTAATCCCTTTAACATCAAAGTTATTTGAAAATTAGCAGTCCTATCAACAATGGGAAAGTAAGTTACAAAACTGTATTAATTTAATTTAAAATTTTTAACAGACTTCAGTTGTGCAGCTCAACAGTTAAATGCCAGTCAGAGTACACATAGGTTCAGTTTTGTAAATCATACTATAAAGACGGTAAATATGCCAAAAGTACGTCATTCAGTCAATTTAAAATCAAAACTAACAAGTTACATTTCAGAATTTAAAGAAGATGGTTTATCAACTGACAATAAAATATTATTTTGTAATTTGTGTCAGTGTGCAGTATCATCTACACAAAAGTTCCTGGTGCAACAACACATTACAACTAGTAAACATCAGGCCAACAAACAACTAAATTCCAAGCAGAGACAATTGTTTTTAACACAACCAACAACATCGAATGTAAGATCTGAGTTTAACATCGACCTGTGCCGTTCTCTCATCTCTGCTGATATTCCTCTCTACAAACTAAAGAATAAGGTCTTCAGGGAATTCCTTGAAAAATATACTCAACATACAATCCCGGATGAGTCAACACTTAGGAAGACGTATGCTCCATCCATCTACGATGAGACAATACAGAAGATAAGAGATGAAATTAAAGATAGTTCAATTTGGGTTTCCATTGATGAGACTCCCGACAAAGAAGGTAGACTTGTTGGTAATGTAGTTATCGGTTTGTTAAGTGAACAATATTCTGAACGAATTCTTTTACATTGTGATGTTCTAGAAAAGTGCAATAACAAAACTATAGTTAAACTGTTCAACGAAGCTATGGGTATCCTGTGGCCAAAGGGTATTATGTACGATAATGTGTTATTCTTTATTAGCGATGCTGCCCCTTATATGGTCAAAGCTGGACAAGCATTATCTGTTGTATATCCTAAATTGACTCATTTTACTTGTGTGGCGCATGCATTTCATCGTGTGGCAGAAGTGGTCAGAGACAATTTCCCTAAAGTAGATTTGTTGATTTCATCAGTGAAAAAAGTATTTCTCAAAGCTCCCAGTAGAGTTAACGTGTTGAAAGAAATGTACCCTGAAATTCCATTGCCACCAAAGCCAATTTTAACTAGATGGGGTACATGGCTAGAAGCAGTTGAATATTATGCCGAACATATAGACTCTATTAACAATGTTCTCCTTGCATTGGACTCTGAAGATGCAGTCTCAATTGATACTGCGAAAACAGTTACCTGTGACATAAGTGTGAAGAATGACTTAGCTCACATTCAGCATACATTTTCATGCATCATAAAAACGCTCAAAAGTCTCCAAAATAGGCACCTTTCACTATCTGAAAGTTTTGAAATTATAAATAGTACTGTGGAACAACTGAATCGTGGTAGAGGTAAAGTTGCAGATGCAGTAAGAGCTAAGGTGGACACTGTACTTTCAAAAAACCCTGGATATGAAGAACTACAAAAGGTTGTTGCTGTGATGAGTGGTGAATCAACAGTGAAGATTAACTTGGACTTATCCCCAGCAGACATTGTGAAATTGAATTATGTACCAGTTACTTCTTGTGACGTCGAACGCTCTTTTAGTCAGTATAAATCTATCCTCAGAGACAATAGAAGAAGATTCACTTTTCAGCACTTGAAAGAAATGTTTGTAACCTATTGTTATGGTAACAGACAATAAAAATTGTGTTTTGTTGAAACTACATTGGAAGATAAGGTACGTCCATTATATTTTTTGTTTAGTTTGATTAAAATGTACCAATATTTAACGTACATAGTCATTTTTTTATAATTTTAAGTCCATATTTAATTCCATATTTTGGTAAAAATCCATATTTAATTCCATATTTTGGTAAAAATAACTACATATATATTTACATATTTCATATATTTTAAGTCCATATAAATCCGTTCCCTGGATATGACAAATTAGGACATATCAGCGGAAAGAATCTCTCTGGAAAACAGTCACGCTGCGGGTGGTGTCACAAGGGGAAATCAATTACAATTTGTATAAAATGTAAAATAGGTGTCTGTTAAGTGTTTCGAAACATACCATAAACTGAATGACTAAAAACTGTGAAAAGCAAAATGTGAGACATATTCATCCTTTCTTTTACTAGGAATTTGGTGATGTTGTACTCTATTATCAGTATTTTTATAATATGAAAAAATTATATGTTTTTCCTCAAATAATTAAATTATATATGCATTATGTATGCAATTTCAATGTGCGATTTTATGCTGAAAATATTATTATAACTAGAAATAATATTATAACAAATGATTCCAATATCCTATACATAGGATAGTGTTTTTCGCTTCACTCATATGTGAAATTTGGAATTTTTATGTTTTTCTATCTTAATATAACCGAAACAAAATTACGAGTATTTATATACATTAACACAGTTTTAAATTTTATCATCATATTCTGGCTATAAAAGGATTAAATAGTTGTATTAACTCGTTGAATTACTTTCAATTCATAATTCATTTAGATCATATCTGATATTTAGCCTATCTCAAAAACTCTTGTTTTAAAATTTTTCTGTAGCCCTAAATATATTGGAATTGAAATTTTTCCATCATTTCCTGCCAATTTTTTAATATTTTTCAGAGCCATCTAAAATATAACTTAATACTGATCATATACAAATGGCTGAAGTAATTTTGCTTAATTTAAAATGCAGTCTTAAATAAATGTTCCATTGAATCAAAGCCTGCGTTACTGTATAAATTAAAAGTTGTTACCGACATTGGACAATCCTGTCTTACGACTGTAATTCATAAAATTTCATCTATCTATATCGATTACTGTATTAAAATACATGAATATTTTCATCTGAATCATAAGGCCTAGATCAGATATGCCCAGCAGGGGCAATTCTAGCCTTTAAACGGGTTGAAACAATTACGTACTTGCTGAAGCAATCACTATATTATTAACTGACCGAAATCTAAATACATCTTTTTTTGACCCAGCAGGAGGAGGTGATCCAATTTTATATCAACACTTATTCTGATTTTTTGGTCATCCAGAAGTTTACATTTTAATTCTACCAGGATTCGGAATAATTTCACATATTATTTGTCATGAAAGAGGTAAAAAGGAAACTTTTGGAATACCTTTTAAGCGTGTGTCTGCATGCCTGAGATTCTACGCACTGTTGTACCTCTTTTAAAGGCTAGAATTGCCCGTGTTGGGCATGCCTGGGCCCTAAGTAGGTACTCTTTTTTTTCTGTTACTACAGAAAAGATATGCTCTCTTCGTGCACAATGAAGTGCTTTAATATAATCAACAACGACGTAAGTCTTTCAAGGTTGTATATAACTATTATATTTATATAACGTTCTTGTTGCGATTTAACAGACAATCTTCCATGTAGTGCTACTACCTACTGTAATCTTATTTTCAGCTAGAAGAGTAGATACTGTAAAAACATCAACAAAGGTAAATATTTTTCCTCGTCGCATGTAACAGTTAACACCTTGGAATAAAACATGAACTCATTAGCGAAAAGAGCCTCACGGGTCGTAAAGTGATACAAGGAGAACAGTGCTGCAGCACAAAAAAATCCCATCAGGTAGTTATCACTCCACAGAGTGTAATTTGCGTGGAGGAGATTTCGTGCATTAGTCCGTGCTCCATCCGCTGTAACGAAGACCGCATATCTCCAAATTTAGCTGCCATTATTCCCTCTATTTCCATCATCCTTCAAGTAAATTATACAGAGTCACAGAAAAATTGATTCAACATTTCCACGGACCCATTAACTGGTAGACGAATCCACACATCTCTCTGTCTGGATTTTAAAATTCATTAAAACTGAAATAACATTATTAAATACAGTGCGATAGAGAAGTCTCTCCGCAGTGCTTGTGTAGCCGAGAATCCATTAGGCAGAGAATTCAAGTGTATTTGTTAGAGAATTAAAGTGGTAGCACTGGCCGGGCAGGGCATAGTTGCGCCCCACGGTCAGATAAGATGCAGCAGATAAAAAAGGGTCCCTGTTTTGTGGGCATAGTTGCGCCCCGTTCCCATCAGGTAGGAGAAACCCGGGCAAAGCGGATAAGCTAAGAATAAACAATGCCACAGGCTATATTTTGGTGCTCCCGAAATAAAAACTTCATGGCTTTGGTTGTGACACATGTTGTCCACATATCTACAAAACAGCAATTCATTTCTCGTACCTACGGAGAGTGATACGATTTGAGAAAGAAAATATAGTTAATTATTCGCTTTGTCCGCGTACCCGGGCAAAGTGAATATCCCTATAACATTTTGACCTTTCTATTTAATTTCTATTCACTGATAATAAAATTAATTCAACACATAAACACGATGTTAATGAGTGTAATTGATGTATTGAATGTTTCGTCAATCTCTGAAGATGCAGACATAACAGAGATGGTTGATTCTGAGTGAGCATTAACTGTTTCTTCAGCCGCTGAAGAAGCTGGCACCGCAGAATTTGTTAAATCTGAGCCAGCTGTCGTTTCGCTGATTTCTGTCTCAAGTGGGCGATCTGTAAGTTCATCTGGAGCAAACTCTTCATCAACAAAAACAGTATGGTTGTATGGCCAGATAGCAGAACCACTGATTGGAAGATTTTATTTCTTCAAGTGCTTTCTTCATGTCTTCTTCCGACCATTTGGCTTGCTCCGTCTTCCTCTTGAAAAATTAAACCATCTGAAAACACATTACGACCTATTAAAGTAAAAATTAAGATCAGTGTTGCTGATTTATAATTTAATTAGTGTGACTTAATGCCTCCACTATGTAAAACGATCTAACACGCTTTATTACAATAGACAAATATATACAAAAACACATCTGACACATATATAGTCAAATAAAGGTGACAGGGCAAAGGGGATAAGTTATCCACTTTGCCCGGAGACGCCACTTCGCTTTTCATTTAAGGTTATACAAACATAAACGTCAATAATCTTCTTCGTAAGTACGGCATTTTAGAACTAATTCTATCGCCTATATATTACTATCACATAACAAAGAGTTTCTGCAGTACTGCATGTTGCACATATGTTTCTCTTACCTTGAAATATTTTAAGAAAACAGTCAATTTTCTTTAAACACACGCTGACTTCTTCTCTTACTAGCTAGAATGACGACAAGTCAGTTCCAGCAGCAAAATCTGGTAGGGATTCTTCCCCAACATAGCAGAAAGCGCTACCTGTTGGCGTTTCTAAGAAATATGCATTATTCTCTTTGCCCGGGTCTCCTCTAGAGAAAAGGAGCATGGCATAGTTGTGCCCCGAAGAAATAGGTAGAGAAAAAGACACTACGGAAACTCGAGTCTCGTAATCAACCAAACTTATTGATTTCTTATTCGATTTAATATTTATTAAAATGAACACCATGAAGTTGGTAGTACTTTATTAACTGTTTTTCTACTGTTTATGCAGCGAGTATCGATAGCCTACCGTAAAAATGAACATCATGAGGTTGGCAATACTTTATTAACTGTTTTTCTACTGTTCATGCAGCGATTATTGATAGCCTACCGTAAAAATGAACACCATGAAGTTGGCAGTACTTTTCTAACTGACATATTCAAATGAGTGAGCTGTTGGAATATGGGGCCTTAGCAGTCTTGATATTTTGTTAGTGATTTTCACACCGTCTGTGGCGCATAGTGAGGGTAATTTAAAATGAATGTTAAATTTAGTGAAAAGAGTAAAGAGTTAACAATTTACAATGGTTGCAAGTTTCAATTTTCGAAACCCAGCACCGTAGGGTTAAGATATCGGTGTACAAACAAAAAATGCAGTTCATTTATTGTGAGTGATCGATAAAAAAAATGTTATTTTAAATAACAAAATTGATTTTATGCTAGGCATACCTAATTTAAATGCAGCTACCATTATAATATTTTTAAGTTATTTATTTATTTTGTGTACTATGTCCATCGGGGCGCAACTATGCCATGTCCATTCTGCTACCTAATTTCTTCGGGGCGCAACTATGTCATGTCCATTGTACTACCTGATTTCTTCAGGGCGCAACTATGCCATGCCTAGGCCTCCCGATTGACCACGGGGCGCAACTATGCCATACCGCACTGGTCGCTAAGAGCGTATTCCGATTCTCACCGGTGAGCAATCCGATGGCATCACGGTGTTCCGAATTCCACCAATGACGTCATTGATGCTCCACCGGTGTCACACCGTTGCCATCAGCTTGCAGAGGTGGTGGCAATCTCCATCAGCCGCCATCAGTGAATCTGATTGGTTCTTGTGTAGGGCGGGAATTAGCAGACGAATGACATCGTGCACTGTTGTGTCATGGCGGTGTCTTCTGCTGTATTGTTTGTAATGAGCACAACGTAAAAACAATATATTAATGGCTTATGAGCGAACATATCAACGGACCAGTTACTACTACCGGTTCAAGAAATAAGTTGTTTATGATCTATTTTCTTTGAACGAGATGGCAGTACGGAAATTTCGCAAAATTTTGCTAGCGTAGCACAGACAACAACTTATACAGTCGCCATGACAGATATCGATCCTTCCACTAGTTTTGTTCCTTATTTCGCTGCAACGTGACGTCATTGATGCCACCGGACCGGTGAGATTCGGAATACGTTGTAAGCATATGGACTGGGGGTGTGAGGTTGTCAAACCGGAATGATTGGGGGAGTGCCAACTTTCTACAGAATTGTATTCTAAGGTTACTAGAATTAATAGAGCTGCGGAGGGACTTTTAGATCGCACTGTAGAATCCTCCCGCATCAAGCAAGTAGTAAGGCCTGTGAGCTTTAGTTCGATTGACATCAAGAAAATTCAAATGTTTCGTGTTTATACTGAATTAGTGTTGAATATTTGCATTACATTTTTATGACATCACATCAAGGGGAGGGCTAAGTCCAACGTTGTGGCTGAGAGGTTAGCGAGTCTAACTCTGAACCCAGCGGGCCCGGGTTTGATCCCCGGTCAGGACGAGTTGCCTGGGTGAGGTTTCTTTCGGGGTTTTTCCCCCTCACTCCTATGGATGAATATCAGGCGATTGGAACCCCACTCATCTTCGTCACTTCCTTTCCTCCCCTATCATCCTTTCATTCATCACCCCGTTGCTTCTTCTGGTTTTCAGATCGCTCTACAGGCGGCCCTCCGAAGCTGCTGGCTCTCTCTACCGGCCTTCGTGTATTGTATTCATGTGATGATGGATAGCTTCTGCAACGGAACGCGGGGCAGAACTTCTCGGGGAGGATTTCCGCCTCTGACCGTTAAGGGAGCCTTGGGAGGGGGTTGCTGAAACAGAAGTGGTACATGGACTCTGTTAGCTGTAGGGACCGATAGTTAAGGGAGTCAAGTGGTTAGGTCGGTGCGCGTAGAGGATCGGTGGGCACGCAACTCATCCCATATCGGGGGGTGTAAAATAGACCTCAGGTCGTAGTGCGTGGAATGTTCCCTCCCTCCCTAACAAGTAAAAAAAAAGGAGGGCTTGTCCTTATTGACTACGTAATCAAAGAAATGTCTGTTATCTATTATTGTTTTGAAATTCTGATTTTAGCGGGCATTACTGAAAAAGAGCCTTATTTTCAAGGTAATTATTATTATTATTATTATTATTATTATTATTATTATATTATTATTACCAGGGAAAGGATTTATATGTAAATACATATTTACTTATAAAGCTAATATAATTTATATTTTGCATTATCTTTATGTTTCACAATGTGTAGGGTTGAAAAATCCTACTTTTATTTTCCATATTTTTCCATATTTTAGAGTTTAGTACATATTTTCGTTAATTTCCATATATTTTCCATATTTCATATAAAACAGTCCATATTATATTAGGTTTAACAATAAAACAAAACAAAATTCCATTAACTTTTAAAAATACATTTCAACAATAGAGATTTAAACACATGTTCAGTAATCCCTTTAACATCAGAGTTATTTGAAAATTAGCAGTCCTATCAACAATGGGAAAGTAAGTTACAAAACTGTATTAATTTAATTTAAAATTTTTAACAGACTTCAGTTGTGCAGCTCAACAGTTAAATGCCAGTCAGAGTACACATAGGTTCAGTTTTGTAAATCATACTATAAAGACGGTAAATATGCCAAAAGTACGTCATTCAGTCAATTTAAAATCAAAACTAACAAGTTACATTTCAGAATTTAAAGAAGATGGTTTATCAACTGACAATAAAATATTATTTTGTAATTTGTGTCAGTGTGCAGTATCATCTACACAAAAGTTCCTGGTGCAACAACACATTACAACTAGTAAACATCAGGCCAACAAACAACTAAATTCCAAGCAGAGACAATTGTTTTTAACACAACCAACAACATCGAATGTAAGATCTGAGTTTAACATCGACCTGTGCCGTTCTCTCATCTCTGCTGATATTCCTCTCTACAAACTAAAGAATAAGGTCTTCAGGGAATTCCTTGAAAAATATACTCAACATACAATCCCGGATGAGTCAACACTTAGGAAGACGTATGCTCCATCCATCTACGATGAGACAATACAGAAGATAAGAGATGAAATTAAAGATAGTTCAATTTGGGTTTCCATTGATGAGACTCCCGACAAAGAAGGTAGACTTGTTGGTAATGTAGTTATCGGTTTGTTAAGTGAACAATATTCTGAACGAATTCTTTTACATTGTGATGTTCTAGAAAAGTGCAATAACAAAACTATAGTTAAACTGTTCAACGAAGCTATGGGTATCCTGTGGCCAAAGGGTATTATGTACGATAATGTGTTATTCTTTATTAGCGATGCTGCCCCTTATATGGTCAAAGCTGGACAAGCATTATCTGTTGTATATCCTAAATTGACTCATTTTACTTGTGTGGCGCATGCATTTCATCGTGTGGCAGAAGTGGTCAGAGACAATTTCCCTAAAGTAGATTTGTTGATTTCATCAGTGAAAAAAGTATTTCTCAAAGCTCCCAGTAGAGTTAACGTGTTGAAAGAAATGTACCCTGAAATTCCATTGCCACCAAAGCCAATTTTAACTAGATGGGGTACATGGCTAGAAGCAGTTGAATATTATGCCGAACATATAGACTCTATTAACAATGTTCTCCTTGCATTGGACTCTGAAGATGCAGTCTCAATTGATACTGCGAAAACAGTTACCTGTGACATAAGTGTGAAGAATGACTTAGCTCACATTCAGCATACATTTTCATGCATCATAAAAACGCTCAAAAGTCTCCAAAATAGGCACCTTTCACTATCTGAAAGTTTTGAAATTATAAATAGTACTGTGGAACAACTGAATCGTGGTAGAGGTAAAGTTGCAGATGCAGTAAGAGCTAAGGTGGACACTGTACTTTCAAAAAACCCTGGATATGAAGAACTACAAAAGGTTGTTGCTGTGATGAGTGGTGAATCAACAGTGAAGATTAACTTGGACTTATCCCCAGCAGACATTGTGAAATTGAATTATGTACCAGTTACTTCTTGTGACGTCGAACGCTCTTTTAGTCAGTATAAATCTATCCTCAGAGACAATAGAAGAAGATTCACTTTTCAGCACTTGAAAGAAATGTTTGTAACCTATTGTTATGGTAACAGACAATAAAAATTGTGTTTTGTTGAAACTACATTGGAAGATAAGGTACGTCCATTATATTTTTTGTTTAGTTTGATTAAAATGTACCAATATTTAACGTACATAGTCATTTTTTTATAATTTTAAGTCCATATTTAATTCCATATTTTGGTAAAAATAACTACATATATATTTACATATTTCATATATTTTAAGTCCATATAAATCCGTTCCCTGATTATTACTAATAGCAATGGTCATATTAACCAAGGTAAAAGAAAATATAAGTACATTAATGTACAATATTAGAAATAATGTAGTTTTAAGAAATTATAAATAATAATGAAAAGTAAAACGCAAATATATTATTGATTAAAATAAATATTATACCCCTTCCTATTTATTTATTGACTCGAATGAAAGAAACCTATAAATAGAGACCTTATAGGTTTATAAATTCTGTCTTTTTAAGGAGTAATTCCATGCATGATGAATGGATAAGAAAAGATTTGGCACTTTATTATTTATTTTCTAAAGCGTGTTTTGAAGAATTTCAGGCTATTTGCTATAATTTTGAGTAAAGCTCTTTTGGATTTTATTATATATTTTCAAAATCGTATATTGACATATGTCTAGGCCTAGCTGTTAACATCCTACAAGTCAAACGTAAATCTCTCAAACTACCGGAGTCCGCAACTCCAGCAGAGTTACCACATTGTCTTAATTTAGGTTACGTACAATATGTCGAATTTTTCTAGGCTTAAAATGAAACTTATTATTGAAAAAAAAATCACCTTGTTTCATAAAGAAACTCTGAAATTAAGCCATAAATTTCATAAAAGATAATATGTCCTACTCAAAAGGGAAACTTTTCATTGCTCCTCCTCCAGATTTTAACAAATGATAGCTTATTTTATTGCTCTTGGAGACTGAATCATGAAAAAGTTGTATGTAAACATATATAGACATGGAATGGCTTTGGAAAGACACTGAGTTAGCTCAACAGATAGCATGTAGAAGACCTGTGTTCAAATCGAATATACATCTTGTCATTCTCCTCTTATAATGTTTTGTTTTCTTGTCTAATTTTTTGTTAGTTTTTTATTGTTCTTTCATTATCTGGATTATAATGACAGAAAACCGGTGTCATTTCTCTAAACCAGTGATGTCAACTGATGCCCATAGGAGCAAGCGCGCGCTTTAGAGCCCAGGGGAGCCTGAGCGCTTTACAGCGGAAAGGAAAGAGACAGACGAAAGAGGTGGTATATGCAGCTTGGTCGAGCTATATACAGGGATGGTCAGCACTGTTTCAATGGATAAAGGGAAGAGAACTTATTAAAACTGTATCCATGTTAATTTTTAGATTTGTCTGAGAAGTATAAGTGTATTATAAGAATGTAAGTTTTAATTTTAATGTTCATTTTTCACAAATTTCATATTTTATTCAAAAGAAATATTTTCTCAACTCTTTTACAGAAAAGTGAAAGTTTCAGATATGTTTGTTTAGTAGCCTTACAGGTACTGAAACAATGTTTTGTAAATCTAATATATCGTAAATACGTATTACTGAAGATAATGTATTAAAATGTTTGAAAATATTCACATCGAAAATGTTTGTAGGAAATGAATTAACAAAGCAATTAATATTGTTACATCACAAACAAAATATATGTGCCTACGTGTCGGTACGGCAGGTCTATAGCTTCAGCAGATTTCGAGATAATTTAATATCACAGTCTACTATATACAGTCACGAAGCTTGAGTTTTGAGGGTGCTAAAAACAATAGACTGTGACTGATCTATTTTGCATTGCCTGTAATGAGGTGATATTAGCGATCCTAGTGGTGAGCAACTATCTAATGTTTGCATATTTACTCTTATTGAGCTTCGCGACTGTATATACTAGACTGTGTTAATATTCTGATAACAAAAAGTTGCGTACCAATATCACCTAAAAGCATAATGCGATAAGAGTTTTATTAAGTAATATTAGTTACAGTTAAAACACATACCTAGGCAACTTGCTTTGTACTATAATATTGTTTGAATAATTTTATAAGGCTAAAGATACCATCAACATCAATTTCAACTTATCATGTCATACTCAGTGTCTTTCTTTGGGATAACACTTTCTTTAGGAATGATGTGTTTAATTCACTTAGTATAGTTGTAGGTAACTTATTATGGAATTTGTGTGAATATTCCTTCTTTACTCTTTATTATGTTATTAACGTTTAAAACACAACTGCAATATTAGGCTAAGAAATAGGTGTTAGTACATTTGTTTTACAGACAATATAGAAAATAACAAACAGAAAAAAGCCATATAAAATTTACATAAAATTTCACGTTCTGTTTGAAGTTTGTGCACCACTGTTTTCTTAATCCAACAGGCTGCTTATTTCTCGTTCCATACCTAGCGCTTAATGCCCGCTCACGACGTCAAGGTTAGAAAAATGCGCTTGCTTTGACATCACTGCTCTAAACCAATAGAATAAAAGTGTTTCTTACTTATTTTCTTAAAAAACTGAATTCTGCAATGAATGACAGTGAAAGGTTTCATTACTGAACAAATGATTAAAACAACACATATTGTCGCCTATACTACAACAGATAAATGCCAGAGTGCCACATTTGAAACATTTTTACTATTAATTAAGTGTAATAAGTCCTTATACAAGTATTCGGCAATAGTGTTGTCTCTTGGGGAACTAGAACACTTAAAAATATCCGGAATTATCATGCACTAGTTTGCAAAAGTCACGAGCTGTATTTAACGCATCCATCTAACTACCAAAATCGTCTCTAATTCAAGACCTAATGCATCGTGCGTAATAAACAAACTGAAAGGTCAAGTAGATGTACAGCAAGAATCTTCTTGCTCGTTCAGCTAGAACCAACTGAAGAGGGATCTGTATATTTCTATCAGTATTCAGAAGTCCAGCCCTCTACACATTTTTGCTTTTAAAAGAATAAAGAGTAAGCAGTAGCCGAGAATCGAAACCAGAACATCTGCTCGAAAGGCGAGTCTCTACTGGTTGAACTACGCGAACGATGTTATAATGATGAAGTATTGAATATGTCTATTGGCATGTAGCGAGTTCTAACTAGAATTTACGCCCTTTAGAAGGAACTTCTACATATTTTCAAGGTTATTTTTATTCTCGTTTCCATGAGCTTCGAATTGAGCTATGTTCCATTAAAATGTGAAAAGGGTGTGATGAATAGTTTCCCTTGTCAGAACTGTAAGAAATAAATTGAAAATTTATAAAAACTTGTTTTACAAAAAAACAAAATAACACTTATTTTATTCCATTCATCACGTGTAAACACTGCTTCAAAAGAGGTAATCTTCCAGCTAAGTGAGCATGTATGGAGTAAAAGGGTTAACTTCGTAAAGACGAATCGATGTTTCTATATGACCATTATTATTCCGACACAGACACCGCCAAAATCGTGTACACAGCATATCGCAACTGACAATCTCTTCCTTCTACAATCCACATTTTCATTATTGTTTTGTCACTCAAAAATATGTAAAGAAAAGCTGAATATATTTTCGTCAATAACATTTCACGATGAAGGTGAAATTTCTTCCCTGAACATTACAGTTTAACGGTAAAATATATTTTGTTATTATAGCCTAGTATTTGAAGATAAAGAGTTATATTTTCCTTCCGAAGTCTCAGTTACTAATTTACTTATACATGTACTTTCGCGTTCCAAAATTTCTTGGAAGATTTCAACGGAATATAAAACTAAAACGGAGTGATAAAGAATATAGAATGCTTGTAGAAAATAATCGTAACTACTTCAAACTTTTCAGGAAATACAGTATACGCATAAATTTCCATGCTTTGCTCAGCTACTATCCAAGTAGTAAAGGGATTGCTAATATTAGTAAAAGGAAATGGTATAATAACAAGTCAAACGTTTATTTAGTAGGCTCTGGAAATTAACACTCGAGATAAGTATGTTCGTCGAGTCTTGTGATTCAAAATTTGTGTCACGGAAAGTTACAATTGGAAGTATTTTCTGTTCTAAGAGAGATTAAATTTATAGTTAATTTCGAATATGAACGACACTTCTTTCCTCATGTTCTTAAATAAATTAATTAAAATTATGTAATAAATGTGCGTTACCTACCGTTTGTGAAATTATGAAATTAGCAACATCAATTTGATACTGCCGATGTATATTCAAAGATTCATCGTGGTACTTTTTGATATTCACTTTACAAAGAGACAGATCTGTGAAGAAACTTTACTAGAAAATTAGCGCCGTCGGAATTCGAAACCATGCTCAACACAGCCACGTCTCTGGTAATAGCTTTGTTGAATCAAACCTTCCAATAACGATCTTTAAGAGAAAAGATAATGATAACATAACAGAAAATTCTTTATACCTTACCCAATTCGAATTTTCTTTACGGGAAGTTTGTGGACGAGAGACTTCGAAGTCCTTCTTTTCCGGAGACCCAATGTATATGTATATGTTGCTTGTATTTCGGATTTTTTTTTTCCATTATGATTTTAAAAATTTCCCTAAATAACTGATAACTTATATATATATACTGTTATATAGTTTTGTTCGTTTTTGCTTCTTTTTCGAGATAAAAATTATACATACGATATATGTTAACCTCTTTATTTATTTTGCAAAAAAAAAATCCAATTCATTTAAAAACTACAGAGGAATACATCATTCCTTATCAGTTTCTCTAAAGATGAGTAAAGATCGGAATCTTACGGATAACACTTATCGAGTAAGACAGTGTTAACGTTTAGGAGATTTTTTTTAGAAAAGTATTCATTTGGGACTAATATATATTGAACTCATTTGTACCCTACCCAAGCTGTTAAAATCTGCACCGATATAAGCTTATTACTTCCTTAACATTGTGCAAAGATAGACTAATAATATCAACAAGCATATACCAATTTTATAAAAAAAGAATTTCTTCACCTGGATTTTACATATATATATATATATATATATATATATATATATATATATATATATATATATATATATATATATATATATAAGAATACTTCCAAAAAGAAAAAGGAGCGAAGAAAACCAACGAGAACACTAAAACATGTAAGATTAGTCCTGAGATGGTAACGGATCAATAGGACTAATCCTTGGCGGTGGTGGTGGCGGTGGTGGTGGCGGTGGCGGTGGCGGTGGCGGCGGCGGCGGTGGTGGTAGTGGAGGTGGTGGTGGTGGTGGTGGTAGTGGTGGTGCTGGTGGTGGTGATGACAATGTGATGATGACAACTACAATGATGATGATGATTATGATAATGTCGTTGCGTATCGAATATTTTAGCCCTTTGCATATCACATTTTGTCAGAATTATTTAACTTCTGGAATATTTCTAAATCCCAGTAAATCCAGTTTTTACCGAATCTCAAAACCTGTGTATATATTTAAAATGTGTCTGTTGTTGAGAGGGATGCCTTGCAGGCACAACACGTTGATGAGGAGGAGAAGAAGTCCATTTATGAGTCCTGTATCCCATACCTAAGTGAGAAATATAACCTTCCCACTAGTCAGTGGTCTTTTGTTTGGTGCGCGTGGCACTCTTCCTACGTTCACATGGAATATTTTAAAAGCACTCGGTCTCCGATTTTTTGAAATTCAAAAAATTTTATTGGATATTCTTAAGGATTCAATCCAAATATTGCATTACCATTTATATTTTGGCCATTGACGATTCTTTTGGGTTTGCATTTCTCTGGATGTTTTACTAAACAATTCCCGTATTTAATCTTTTTGTCTTTCTAAATTATTTCTGTAGTGCTTTTATTCTGGATCTTTATGGTCACCCTCATTGAGGGCAGATTATTTTGTTAAAAATAGTTGTTGTTGTTGTTGTTGTTGTTGTTGAGTGAGCAAATGTTTGTATATTTAATAAATAATAAAAGCATAACAGTTGTTAGCTGGGATATAAAATGTATGAGAAGTTATTTTGCTCACCTCTACAATTTCCTCAAATGCAGTTACAAAGTTTTAAAAGTAAGTTGACGATTTCCAGTAATACGCATTTTCTACTTCTCGCTTAGGACAATATAGAATGAGAAAAATTGAAAGATTTGACCAATGAAATACAAGCAAGTCTGGATAAAATTGGATTGGCAAATATTGACTCCTCTGATCAGATAAACGTATCATCTTTACGAAAACTCCTACGAGACAAAGAATTTGATTCCTGGTGTACGTTGCATCAGAAAGGAAAGGGAGTCATTCTATATAAAGAATACACGCCTGGTAATAAATGGCTATCTAAACCGAATGGATTGACCAGCAGCGAATGGAAGGACGCTATTAAGATGACTGCCAATGTATGTCCAGTACGTGCTCTACCAGGTAAGCCTCAGAATGGAACCCACTGCCGACATTGTCGGAGTGAGAAAGAAACACTTGCTCACATTCTGGGAGCCTGTCCTCATGGAGAACTACTGAGGAATTGTCGTCACCACAAGATTCGATCCCTCCTAGCATCGGCCCTGCGAGGAAAAAACTACCAAGTAGAGGAGGAGGTCCATAATTTGTCCACAAATGGATCTACAAGGCGCATTGACATCATCGCTATCCCGACAAGATCAACAAGCGGATTCATAATTGATCCAACTGTAAGGATGGAAACAAGTGAAAATCAACCTGCTGAGGTACATCAGGAAAAATGCGACATATACGACCCCACTATACCATATTATAAGGAAAAATATCATCTAACGTCGATCGAAGTTATTGGATTACTGATTGGGGCTAGAGGAACCATCACAAAAAGATTCGCGCATTTTTGTAAGCAGTTTGGTCTAGGACAAACTCTTGTCACTGAAGTATATGCAGTGAAGGGATCTATAAAAATCCTAAGAAACCATCTTTACAGTTATATAGATTGAGCTCTTTGCTACGGCGATCTGCTCACTTAAGTTGTGTCTTGCAACCAGTGCTAAATAGACGACTGTGATCATCCAATAGCTAATAGATACTAGGAAATTTTATGTTTCTTCTGGAATTAATGATGTTTTGTTTAGTCTTTTCCAGTTATTTCTAATTCTGCTATTTCTTATTCTTTTTCTTCTCCATTGTTTTATTTTTTTCTATTATAACAACAATTTTATGGTAAGCTTTGTCTTCTAGGCAGCCTTCACTTGGAGGAAGCTGAATAAAAATTATTCAAAAATAATTAAAGTGGTAATCTGAAGTTCGCTGCAGTTTATATATATATGTATATATATATGTATATATATAATGTTATGTACTGCAACACCAACGTACGTTAGAAAATTTATTTATTTATTTACTTATTTATTTATTTATTTATTTATTTAAATTTAAATATACAGAATATATAATATAATTACAATAACAGAGAAATAAAATAATACAATCAATACAAAAAAGAGAGGATACAGTAATATTAACAAAATTTTAGGACTGAATGAACAGCGATCGTGTTCGGTCGCAGTTCAGATATAATATTAATAGGCCTATAAGAGAATATACAAAATAAAATAAAGTAGGAACTAAAACTAAAATTACAGTTACAGTGAAATTGTATAATATAATATATTAATATAAGAGGAATAAAGAAAATAAAATTAAACAGGAACTAAAATTAAAATTACAGCTGCAATGAAATTATATAATATAATATTAACATATAGAAGGATAATATCGTAAATGAATAAAGTAGGACAATTTATGAAAAAATATATATTCCAAAATTATAGAGTACAAATATAATATAGGCTGACTAATTCATACACATAGACTATATTAAATTTATTTAATCAAATTGAAGACATTAACACGTTTTTAATTTTCTTGTTATATGTTAGAAATTCTGGGTGTAATTTAGCTAAAGAATTATACAACTGAGGGCCAAAATTAATGCTATGCTTTAGACCTGCAGTTACTAAGTGAAGTATTGAAATAATATAGTTTTATTATTATTATTATTATTATTATTATTATTATTATTAATATTATAAGTCTCATTTCATCACATACAGAATATAATAAAATAAGCTATTATTACATTCTATGAAGCCTAAGCGTTGTGAATGAGTCATCGCCTTTATTAAATGTAATCATCGCATCTTGAACCTTCCTCTAAAAGCTCCACTTTTGGTTAAATGAAGGAACAGGATCTACAGCCACACGCAGTAATCGCAGCCCATGTTCTTTCTATTGAATTATTCAAGTTCATTATAACAAATGTAGGGATAATGATCCTCGACTCACCAAACTAAACAAATGAACCACAACGATGACCCCTTGCTTGCATACATACATTATTCCCGTAACAGACTTATCCACTCAAACAATACCAGTCCGGTTAACGGTCAAAACGAACTTTTTAACGCACTACCACGTTATTTTAAACGCACCTTCTCAAATTTTTAATGCCTGGACATTTTATGAAATTATGGTAGACTCTTATATTCCTCTAGCTAACTAGGGCCACTTAAAAGTACCAGACTTTATTCTTTTAATATCTGTTCTTTGCCACATTTTCCGCTGCAAAACTAGGCCTGTGTAGTTATTATTAATCTTCGTTTCTGAAAATTTTACATTCACTCTCTCATTTCGGTTTTGGTGTGCAAGAAATTGAAGTTGCAAATTTTGCGTTGCGTATGATTTTATACATCACATTATTTATTCATTTTATTTTATATGCAAAATATATCCATTTTTATATTCACTATAAGCTTATGGTATGCCAAGTATTGTCCAACCCATCCACCACGGTGGCTCAGTACTAGCGCGTGATACTCATAAGCAAGTGGGTCGGGTTCAAATCTCCTTCCATACATCCTAAATTTATAATTTATGTTGGACAATCCCGTGGTCCAGGTAATACAGGGACTTTCGCAGGGTGCTCCGGTTCCCATGTGACATCCCAACTATTCTGCATCATCATCGTCATTCATTATAAATATATTGTAAACCCAAAGTCTGAGGTGCACCCTATAACAGCTGCAGAGATGATGTGCCTTAGAACAGTGAAAGGCTGCAAGATAATTGATCGAATATATCTGTAGTGCTCGGGAAAAGTGACACAAGTTAGTTTCCACAAACTTTTTTGATAATTTGACAACTTATGGAACATCTGTTCGCTTGGAAAAAAAATACATAGGTATTCCTCCCATTACAATAATTCATACAGAAAAAAATCAAATCGACACAAACCAGTGTAAGTTGTCAATAAATTATCAAAAATGGCTTGTGAAAACTGACTTATGTCACTTTTCCCAAGCACTGCAGATATAATGAGGGCATCAGACAAGATTATTGGAAATCAACTCGATCACAGAGCATCAATATCTATAAATAGAAGTCGGAAGAAACCACTTATGAATAGAAAGTTCAAGACTACGGAAAACTGCATGATTATATGAGTATATGCCCAAAGGAGAAAGACATGTTGGACGCCCGAGAAAAAGATGGGAAATATGAAGCCGTAATAGATCTCCAGTCGAAACGGTGACATGATTATGATGATGACGACGATGAAGAATTTACTAATTTTTTATACCTGATACGTTTACTAGAGTAGTGTTCTCCATCAGTCCAGAGAGCTGTTATTTGTTATTGTTATAGCTATTATTATTAACTATTATTAGCAGTCTATTATTATTATTATTATTATTATTATTATTATTATTATTATTATTATTATTATAGACTTCTGCGAACAATCAGCGATAGATATCTCGAGAAGAATAAAGAAGTGTAGGCCTAAATAGTATTTGTGCACCTCGAAAAAGCATTTGATAGAGTGAATTGGAATAAACTGACGGGGCTCCTGAAGAAAATTGGTGTGGATTGGAAAGAGAGAAGGTTGTTCTGTATCTTTTACATGAAACAACGGGTCAAAGCCAGGATAGGGGAAGAAATGTCAGAAGGAAGTGAAATAGGGAAAGGATTACGATAAGGATCCCCTTTATCTCCTACCCTGTTCAACATATAATAGGAGGATTTAGTGGAGAACTTTTTTAAAAACATTGGAGAGGTGATAGTAAGAGGAAGAAGAATAAACTGCATAAGGTTTGCTGATGATATGGCGTTGTTAGCAGAAGAAAATACGATATTAAAGGACATCGCTAATGGAGATAAATGATAGCTATGAGAAGTATGGGATGAAGATAAATGTCAACAAGACGAAAACCATGGTTGTCGGAAGAAAAATAAAGAAGATAATCGTGCGAATTCCAAACGTGGTAATAGAACAAGTGGACAGCTTCATGAACTTGGGGTATACAATAAACAGCAAGATGCTGCCAGAAAATCAAAAGGAGAATAGCAACTGCAAAGAAAGCTTTCAATAGAAAAAGGAGCATCTTCTGCGGACCTCTGGAAAAAGAACGAAGGATGATACTAGTGAAGTACTTTGTGTCGAGTGTATCAATGTACGGGGCAGAAACATGGCCATTACGACGAAGTGAAGAGAAGCGAATAGAAGCATTTTAAATGTGGTTATGAAGAAGAATGGAGCGTGTGAAATGGACAGACAGAAGAAGAAATGAAGCTGTTTTGGAAAGAGTGGGTGAAGAAGGAATGATGCTGAAACAGTTCAGGGAGAGAAAAAGGAATTGGTTGGGTCACTGGCTGAGAAGAAATTGTCTACTGAAGGATCACTGGAAGGAATGGTGAACGGGAGAATATTTCGGGACAGAAGAAGATAATAGATGATATTAAGATATAAGGATCATATGCGGAGACAAAGTGGAAGGCAAAAAATAGGGAAGATTGGAGAATGCTGTGTTTGGAGTGAAAGACCTGGCCTTGAGCAGAAAACTATGGATGAATTATTATTATTATTATTATTATTATTATTATTATTATTATTATTATTATTATTCCATCTTTTCGGTGGTATTCCAACTGGACGGCTGCCTGTTGGTTTTCTTTCTAGTGTTAAGCAGGCCAATCTACTTTCTCCCATTCTTTTTAATTGTTGGTGTCATTACCTTCTTCCCTGTCTCCTTCGTCTGATCATGTCCTTCACTTCACAGTTCACATTAATACCCTACATTCTTCCACTCAACTAGGCTTTTGACCATAGTATTATTGTAAAATATAAGAACAGAAGCTACATGTTAAAGTTAACACTGTAAGAGAAAATATACATCACATACGTGAATAATTAGTTACAAAATGAGAGGATATCATTTAATATAATTAATTAAAAATGACGGTGAAAGTTACTTATATCCCGACCACTATAGGAACTTGATAAAATACCTTCAAAATGTCTTGGATTTAAAGTATTGAGTAGTAGATAATTGAAGTGATCACTGGGAGACCTCTAAGCCCACCCAGCCCGCCCTAAATACGTACCTTACTTATATATGAAAATCGTCGTGCATGAACGAAGAATACCGCCATATTTCTTTAATGTAACAGTGGGTTTCAGTGTTGCTAACACAGTAATAATATACACACCTAAAGAAATCTTACCTAATTTTTCTCATAATACTACACACCTAATCAAACCTAACCTAACCTGCCACATAATACTACACAGTTGTAATAACATTCCTCACATTTAGTATCATTTCGTTTCCATGTATTGGCTCTACCAGTCATGTCGGTTTCCATCTAGTGGAAGTGGATCGTACTAATACAACTAATTTGAAGAAGAAGCAATGGTGACCTTCATAATAATTACATTTTACATGTTTCGTGATATACTAAATGTGTTAATGTAGTAATAATTCTTTATATATGGTACAGTAAGATTTTAAATGTGTTGTGGTTGTGATAAAAGTATTTAAAATTGGTTTATAGCGTCACAATGGCAGTGACAAAAGTGTGTAATATTCGTTCAGTGGCCGGTGATGCTCTACATCAGGCCTGCACAAACAGCGCTCAACGAGCGCGCGCGCTCCTTGCGAGCGGGAGAGCGGTGTTTGCCGCTCGCCGAAACGGAGAGGAAGATACGTCAGAATGACTTAGACTTGCTATAGGTAGAGGAGAGGGAAACGACCACTCAGTTATCTTTGGACTGCAGTGTGTAGGCATATTCTCAATAACTGTTTCACGTTGCTTACCTACTGCTACAGTACAGTATGGAGGAATCTAAAAGATGGAACATAACATTTACCATTTAACGATTTACAGCTCGAACTTATTGATCTTCAATGTGACCTAAGGGGTAAAGATCGTTTGAATAATACTACTAGCCTGGTTGAGCTTTACAAGACTAAACATTAGCAATAATATCCACGACTACACAGGCTGGCTGTGAAAATGATTGCTATGTTTGGCTCAATATTTATATTTGTGAACAACTCTTTTCTATAATCAACTTTAATAAAGGCAGACATGGAACATCTGTAACTGATGTTTCATTACGATCAGTAGGCTACTGTTCCTTTCAGCTGCCAACAGCATAAAACCTCGTTTTTACGTACAGATAAATAAAAAATATAACAAAATGATATTGTACATTTAAGTGGCTATAGAATTTCTATTACTTCTGTAAAATAAATACTACTTTATTAATTAATAATAGTCCAAGATAGTTTTGCAAACGTTGAACGGGAATTCATTTCATAAGCACTCGTAATAGTATTTCCTTTTGTGTTTATTTTGTACGAGATCACCCCTTCTTCCAGTCCACCTTTATACAGAGCGCAGCTAATATCTACATTCCGCTCATGAGCTGTGAGCCGGCTCGGAGAGCGCAGGCCTGCTCTACATTGGCCAAAAATACAGTGCAATCTTTTAAATTTTTTTCCGATTTTTGCTCTCAGCTTTTTTATTTCTGATAGTTACAGTTTTAATCTGCTTTAAGTGTTATATATTCTGTCTTTGCTATCCATACGCGTGTACAAAACATTGAGGCAGAAAATCTGTTTCGATTAACCATATGTTGTTGCAGCTCTATTACTTTGATATAATGTTAAAATGGTCTTCATTTAATGATACTCTGTCGAAGAACTAAGCTAAGCCCCTATCTGGCAACAATACTACTTGCAAAAGTAGACAACGCTATTGTAAATGTATCAATTTAATTCCTTTCGTTACCTCGTGGCTGTTGTAACCTGCATTTCAGCTTCTTACGGTACAATTTGCGTTCTGAAGTTTATTAGGGTAATGGCGAGGGAATTTTATGCAGGGGAGGAAACGCAGCACGGTATACAGGGTTGGCTCTGAGCTGGTAGACACATAAAGGTGCTTATTTTATGTGCAGCGAACTAGTCTCATTCCAGGAACGTGCGTGCTACAAACCATGCCCCGTACCTTCCAACAATTATATCGTATTTCATCATTGCAAGAAGGAATTCCTACGACTTGTAATTTCAGAAAACACTGTGTTACATGCATCGCATTATATTTATGCTAATGCGAACTATGAAAGAAAGAATCCTAATTAACGATATTCCTATTAATAAATTAGTAAGTACTTGGTTTCCATCAAACTGGCGTTCTTTCCCATACCTTACTTATTAACTTACTTACTTATTTACTTACCTACTTTTAAAGGAACCGGAGGTTCATTGCCGTCATCACATAAATCCATCATTGTTCCCTATCCTGAGCAAGATTAATCCAGTCTCTACCATCATATCCCACATCCCTCAAATCCATTTCAATATTACCCTTCCAACTACGTTTCGGCCTCCCCAAAGGTTTTTATGCATTTCTAGATTCGCCATTAAGTACTACATGTCCTGCCCATCTCAAACGTCTGGATTTTATGTTCATAATTGTGTTAGGTGAAGAATACAATGCGAGCATTTCGCATTGTGCAACTGCATCTATTCCTTGTAACTTTATCCCTCTTAGCCCCAGATATTTTCCTAAGCACCTTATTCTCAAACAGTCTTAATCTCTGTTCCTCTCTCAAAGCCAGAGTCCAAGTTTCACAACAATACAATATATTTGCTGTTTTACAAATTCTAATTTTCAGCTTTTTTGAGAGCAGGTTGGATGACAAAACCTTCTCAACCGAAAAATAACAGACATTTCCCATATTTATTCTGCGTTTAATTTTCTCCCGAATGTCATTTACATTTGTTACTATTGCTCCAAAATACCAAAATACACGCATTCTTATGACATCTCAGCATAGAGTATTGGACATTCTGTCTCAGTTAGGACGTTTTTGTCTCGGACCATACGATGTGACAGTGATTACACTCATTCCCATGAGGCCTCAACATACTGCATCGGACATTCTGTCTCGGACCGTTCGATGTGGTGATGATTACACGCATTCTTATGAGACTATAGCATACTGTATCGGACGTTGTCTCGGACAGTACGTTTTTGTCTCGGGCCACACGATGTGACGGTGATTACACGCATTCCCATGAGGCCTCAGCATACTGTATCGGACATTATGTCCTGGACAAAACGGTTTTGTCTCGTAATGTTCGATGTGACGGTGATTACATGCATTCTTATGAGGCCTCAGCATACTGCATCGGACATTGTGTCTCGGACAGGATGTTTCTGTTCCGGACCGTTCGGGCGGTGATAACACGCATTCTCATGAGGCCCAGCATATTGCATCGGACATTGTCTCGGACCATTCGATGTGGCGGTAATTACATGCAGTCTTATGAGAAGAGCTAGAAAGTTCGTACCAAAGCAGTAGATTTCAGCTGAGTACAGCGAGGAGTATAAATATACCCGCGCCTCGTTCTGCTGCCTCTCGCTACAGATGATACACAATATGTTTTACAAACAACGCATAGTGGCTTTCTATGGATCTGTGAAGAGTCGAGAATAGTTTGAATAATATTGTTAATTTGTATTAATATTTTATGTTCTAAACAAATTGAGCTATTCTGTTATTATATTATTTACGTAATCTGAATAGTATGCATGATTCCAAAAAAGTAAAGCCATCTGTTATTAAATAATTATGCAAACAGGAGTGTGTAACATGTTTATTTTTTTATTCTTCGTTAAATGCTGACGTCTCGTGCTGCTATACATTCAGTTGCGTTACAGTCCAAGTTCAACATCGAAATTACTATACGAACTTCCTAGCTGCCATTACAATAGAAAAGAGAAAAATTCCTGAAAACAATATGAATTTAATATTATGTCCCACATACGAGATACACTATTAGATTGACACAGTAGCTGTTGACTTGATGATAGTAATACTGTATCATCTGTATTCGCATCTTGCTTCTTCGGATGTGATCCAGTTACAATTTTATTTATACAACAATTTGTAATATGTATTTGAATATGAGATTAGTAAGCAATTTTTTAATTTTTAAATAATATTCATATACAAGTATTACAATAATATTGTTAAAATCTTTGTTAATGTATGTAATTTTTGCTTGCAATAAAAAATTCAGATTTGCTCCATTAAAGTCTTGTGACGTAGAATGTATATATTTCTTTTAATAGAATGAAAATATTCCTTGTTATTTGTTATAATGCGGATAGAATCATAATTATATACTTTCTGTGTTATTTTCATATCTTATGGATAAATTAATTTAGATTGGGAGTTACGAACTTTATAATTACAAATTATTATTTTTATACTATTTCCTTGTTCTAAGGCTGTGGACGATTAGAGTACAAGTTTGGTTACCAACAGGCTGTACATGTTAGCCGTTTTGCTTCACTGACACCGAGAGACGCTCTATTACTTTTCACTCGGTAGAGATATAGTTCAAGTTCACACAACTTAACTGTTTTGGTACCAACTTCCTAGCTCTACTTACGAGACTACAGCATATTACATCGCACATTCTGTCTTGGACAAAACTTTTTGTCTCGGACCGTTCGATGTGACCGTTCGCATTCTCATGAGGCTTGAGCATACTGCATCAGACATTCTGTCTTGGACAGGACGTCTTTGTCTCGGACCGTTCGATGTGACGGTGATTACATGCATTCTCATGAGGCTTCAGCATACTGCATCGGACATTCTGTCTTGGACAGGACGTCTTTGTCTCGGACCGTTCGATGTGACGGTGATTACACGAATTCTCATGAGGCTTCAGCATACTGCATCGGACATTCTGTCTTGGACAGGACGTCTTTGTCTCGGACCGTTCGATGTGACGGTAATTACACGCATTCTTATGAGCAGGGAACGGATTTATATGGACTAAAAATATATGAAATATGTAAATATATATGTAGTTATTTTTACCAAAATATGGAATTAAATATGGATTTTTACCAAAATATGGAATTAAATATGGACTTAAAATTATAAAAAAATGACTATGTACGTTAAATATTGGTACATTTTAATCAAACTAAACAAAAAATATAATGGACGTACCTTATCTTCCAATGTAGTTTCAACAAAACACAATTTTTATTGTCTGTTACCATAACAATAGGTTACAAACATTTCTTTCAAGTGCTGAAAAGTGAATCTTCTTCTATTGTCTCTGAGGATAGATTTATACTGACTAAAAGAGCGTTCGACGTCACAAGAAGTAACTGGTACATAATTCAATTTCACAATGTCTGCTGGGGATAAGTCCAAGTTAATCTTCACTGTTGATTCACCACTCATCACAGCAACAACCTTTTGTAGTTCTTCATATCCAGGGTTTTTTGAAAGTACAGTGTCCACCTTAGCTCTTACTGCATCTGCAACTTTACCTCTACCACGATTCAGTTGTTCCACAGTACTATTTATAATTTCAAAACTTTCAGATAGTGAAAGGTGCCTATTTTGGAGACTTTTGAGCGTTTTTATGATGCATGAAAATGTATGCTGAATGTGAGCTAAGTCATTCTTCACACTTATGTCACAGGTAACTGTTTTCGCAGTATCAATTGAGACTGCATCTTCAGAGTCCAATGCAAGGAGAACATTGTTAATAGAGTCTATATGTTCGGCATAATATTCAACTGCTTCTAGCCATGTACCCCATCTAGTTAAAATTGGCTTTGGTGGCAATGGAATTTCAGGGTACATTTCTTTCAACACGTTAACTCTACTGGGAGCTTTGAGAAATACTTTTTTCACTGATGAAATCAACAAATCTACTTTAGGGAAATTGTCTCTGACCACTTCTGCCACACGATGAAATGCATGCGCCACACAAGTAAAATGAGTCAATTTAGGATATACAACAGATAATGCTTGTCCAGCTTTGACCATATAAGGGGCAGCATCGCTAATAAAGAATAACACATTATCGTACATAATACCCTTTGGCCACAGGATACCCATAGCTTCGTTGAACAGTTTAACTATAGTTTTGTTATTGCACTTTTCTAGAACATCACAATGTAAAAGAATTCGTTCAGAATATTGTTCACTTAACAAACCGATAACTACATTACCAACAAGTCTACCTTCTTTGTCGGGAGTCTCATCAATGGAAACCCAAATTGAACTATCTTTAATTTCATCTCTTATCTTCTGTATTGTCTCATCGTAGATGGATGGAGCATACGTCTTCCTAAGTGTTGACTCATCCGGGATTGTATGTTGAGTATATTTTTCAAGGAATTCCCTGAAGACCTTATTCTTTAGTTTGTAGAGAGGAATATCAGCAGAGATGAGAGAACGGCACAGGTCGATGTTAAACTCAGATCTTACATTCGATGTTGTTGGTTGTGTTAAAAACAATTGTCTCTGCTTGGAATTTAGTTGTTTGTTGGCCTGATGTTTACTAGTTGTAATGTGTTGTTGCACCAGGAACTTTTGTGTAGATGATACTGCACACTGACACAAATTACAAAATAATATTTTATTGTCAGTTGATAAACCATCTTCTTTAAATTCTGAAATGTAACTTGTTAGTTTTGATTTTAAATTGACTGAATGACGTACTTTTGGCATATTTACCGTCTTTATAGTATGATTTACAAAACTGAACCTATGTGTACTCTGACTGGCATTTAACTGTTGAGCTGCACAACTGAAGTCTGTTAAAAATTTTAAATTAAATTAATACAGTTTTGTAACTTACTTTCCCATTGTTGATAGGACTGCTAATTTTCAAATAACTCTGATGTTAAAGGGATTACTGAACATGTGTTTAAATCTCTATTGTTGAAATGTATTTTTAAAAGTTAATGGAATTTTGTTTTGTTTTATTGTTAAACCTAATATAATATGGACTGTTTTATATGAAATATGGAAAATATATGGAAATTAACGAAAATATGTACTAAACTCTAAAATATGGAAAAATATGGAAAATAAAAGTAGGATTTTTCAACCCTACACATTGTGAAACATAAAGATAATGCAAAATATAAATTATATTAGCTTTATAAGTAAATATGTATTTACATATGAATCCTTTCCCTGCTTATGAGGCTTCAGCATACTGCATCGGACATTCTGTCTTGGACAGGACGTCTTTGTCTCGGACCGTTCGATGTGACGGTGATTACAAGCATTCTTATGAGGCCTCAGCATACTGCATCGAACATTCTGTCTCGGAAAGGACGGTTTTGTCTCGGACTATTCGATGTGGCGGTAATTACATGCATTCTTATGAGGCCTCAGTGTCAGACATTCTAATTACACGGACGGACGGTGATTATGATTACACACGCTGCGAATAATTAGCATTACATCAAACGGTCGGAGACAAAACCGTCCTGTCCGAGGCAGAATGTTCGTTTCAGCATGCTTCCGGTCTTACAATGTTAAATGCCAATAAGTAAGTACTTGTGAAAGATAGACAACGCTAACCTATACATGAATTAAAGAATAAGTAAAGAGCTTTCTTTCATGTAATTTTCATGTATGTTTCTTAAATCATAGTCGAGTAAAATAAAGTATACACAAATATATAGTTATTATTAACGTTATAAAGAAATGAACTGTAAAGCACCTAAAATAGTCCATAAGAAAAATGTGTTATCTTTACGATTTCTTTTACTTTTACGCATGATTACAGAAATAATTTTTAAATAGAAGTCAGAAATCATGTAACACTTACAAATCAGTGTACAGGGAGGGGAAGGAGACGTGAGAACTGTGTCCCAATGATGTAGTGAGGTATTATCAGGTAAGCGGCCGTGAATGGTGTCCATTATCAAGGCTGTGTACACTTTCTGTTTGAACTCGACTATTCACCGCGGCTTAGTGCGGGACGACTGATATTTGAATAAGCGCAATATGTAGGGCGAGCGGAACATTCCCCATGTTTGCACTCGCAGCAGAGTGTCTGCGAAGTCTGCCCGAGGGATACAGAGCCCACTTAAAGTCCGCGTGCACACAAATTGCCCATTTCATTCGTGTTGCAACATATATCGCAGAATCCTGCGCTAGAGAAGGTGTTATTCCCTATTACACCCCGCAGTAAACACGGTACTTGCAAACTCTCTAGAGCAGATTTAGCTCTGTGGGCAAAGTCACTGAACTTTTTTTTCGGAAGCCCGGAATCAAAATTCAGAGAGTAAAATTAAATCTGTGATACAGAATAACTGTTGTGGAAAGTATTATCTAGTTAGCTTCATAAATTTCCAAGTTGACCCTGCTAGCTAGGAAGAACTGTATATTTCAAGTCGCAGTGAAATGCTTTTATATATTTCTGACAACAAAAACAGAAAGTCAGAAGAAAATAAACGAATGGAGAGAGTACAGCAGCCAAGAGAACAGAAATAAACCACCACAGATTGTAACATAAATGACAGGTGAATTGTTAATGGACAATTCAAACGTAGATATTACTTAGATAAGAACATAGGTAAGATACATAGCCACATACAGTACAGTAGTATTCTTCCTCATTAAACAAATGATTTGAAATAAGGGAAAGTGTGAGATTAAAGAGAGTGGCAGTGAAATGACATTTAAAAATTTTATAGAAACTACAGAATTCACGAAAACCCCTAATCACCTTGTTCACAATAATAATAATAATAATAATAATAATTATTATTATTATTATTATTATTATTATTATTATTTATAATTACATTATTATTTATAATTATATTATTATTATTATTATTATTATTATTATTATTATTATCATAAATTGTTTTATAATAGGAATCCTAAATCTCTCTCTCCGGTCTGCAGATGTATTAAATATGTTAGTTTGCATGGATTCAACTTGGATCCATTTAATGTGTAGTATATCTTTGAGTTTTTATGTCAGTATTATTAATAATGCCATTTGTTAAGATATGTAAGGGGTTGTTGGACAATAGCTTCATTTAGGTCAAAATTATATAAATTCTTACTTAACAGATGAATTGCTGGTTAATATTTGTTACTTATAATGAAACTAACATCTGTCCATTCTTATTATTATCTTTAATTTCTCTAAATAGATTTACAAAACCTCTAATGGCAATTACATTAATATTCTCATTATAGAAATAGAAATATATATATTCTCCCTGTAACATAGTCCTAGTAAGCTTATATTAAATTAATTTTCATCATTTTACTAGCTATCTCAAATATTAAATTAATTATAATTCATTGAATTAAATTGGCTCATAAATTAAGTTACTACTTTACCTTATAGATTTATCTAAATTTAAATAAATGTGTAGTGAAGATAATTGCTGGAGAACCTTTTAAGTGTAGTGAAAATATTTGTAATTTAAATTTATGTATTGTATTGATTAAGGCTGGTTGAGTGGAAGAGAAGGCCTTATGGCCTTAACTCTGCCAGCGAAAATAAAACATTATTATTATTATTATTATTATTATTATTATTATTATTATTATTATTATTATTATTATTATTATCATACTATTCCTGTCAATTGCATATATTTACAATATTACTCATATTATTCCAGGCTTCATTTTTTAATTAACTCACTGATCTAATTTTAATAATTATTTGTCCATTTATTTGTTGCATTTGCTCAATTGATTAATGTAGACTATTCCATTATTTCAATTATCTCTTTGTACTAATTTTATAATTATTTATGCTATTCTACTCTGTTGCATTTGATCAGTTATTGATGTAGACTATTATATTGTTTGTATTTCATCTCATTGCCATTTTCTCTCATTCATTCTCATCATCATTTGTTGTTTTGTTCTGTTTTGTATCGTGCTAAACTGTAATTGGCCTTGTGCTGTTGTTTTGCACGTTAATATTCTAAATAAATAAAATAAATAAATAAATAAATAAATAAATTACTATTATTATTATTATTATTATTATTATTATTATTATTATTATTATTACTACTACGAAGAACTCCGGAAATCGAACGAAAGTTCGCGGATTGATAAGCTCGAACTCTAGCACTGAAGTTCAACGCATAATAGCTCGAATTTGCCTGTAATAATCAGTATGTATAATGACTTGTTGAAAAAGAATTTTAAATGAAAAATAACATTTACAATTTATTGTATACTTATTGAAATAAATGTCAATAAACGATCAAATAACATAGGTAAGAGAATTATAAGTAACCCTCTGTGACTATCTAAGATAAACGGAGGTAAATATACAAGCTAAGGATACAGATATTTCTCCCTTAATTTTATGAAAACTTAATTAAGTGGATTCATTAATTAATACTAACATCGCATTAAAATTTATAAATGCGATTGTGGCACATGAATCTAAATCACCATAACAATTTATGGCGCAATGCTTTCAGGCTACAGCGCAGCGGGGACCTCGTGACATGCATATTTCAGCGTCTCCCTGTAGGCTCGACGGCGTCACATGCTGGACGAGTGGAAGGTGATGGAATTTCAGAACGTCCGCTGTCGCTAATTCATGTTTAGGTATGGAAATTTGAAAGTGTTGAAAAGTTGGTGGCCGTGTATACATCAATAAGCTGACAAGTAGCAAAATATGTAATTAAGCAGGTAAGTGAATGATTACGGACATAAATCAGTACAAAGAAAAGATCGGTGAAGTGAAGAAATAAGTGATCCGACTCACACACTTACAGTAAGGAATTCATCATCAATAACTTCACAGTATAACCCTTCGGTCCCCGAGATTCTAATCTGAGAAATTAATCTATTCGGCGCTTCATTGTTCGTCCAATATACATATTACAAATATTGTATTTTTTAAGTTACTATGTTGAAACTCATTTTCATTACGTGATTTAATCCGTCTCCTTAATATTTTGTTTATTATTAAAATTATATTTTCCAAAATTGTTAAAAAAATTGTTTAGATCCCAAAAGTTGTAAATGTCCACCATTAAAAGAATCCACATATATGAAATATCTGGATATCATTATTGATCAAAATTTAAAATGGCCTCATCACATTATCTTTAAAAGAGGCTTCGTAAAGCAATTTATAAATTCGTTAATCTTCGATGCAACTTATTCAATACAGTTCTACGAAATGTTTATTTGGCCATATTTTAGTCTATTATTCAATATGGCATTAGTGTTTGGGGTGGAAGTACAAAAATTAATCTTAGTCCGTTAAATTTACTACAAAAACGAATAATTAATTTTTTTTGAAGAAACGTTTTGATTATCCAATTAAATTAATTTATTCTGAATTTAATGTATTTAATATTGAACAAATTTATAAATATACTCTGTTAAAATTTTATTATAAAAATCGTAATAAGTTTATATTACAGGCACATAATCATGACACAAGACGAAATAATAATTCAACATTAGTAGAACCTAAGGGCCACATTCATAGACATTCTTAGCGCGGGCTGCCGGTGGATGAGCACCGAACTAACTTTTTCGTATTCATAAACCAGTCTTAGCGATATGATATGAATCCTCTACAAGTAATCAGTCGATAGCCGGGGCTAGTTTAGCACGCTCGTAGCGTGGGCTAGCGAAATTTCTATCCATAGACCTTAAATGTTTCAAATATGCTGGTCTAAAACATAATATTAATTTTGGTCCTCGGTTGTATAATTCTTTAGCTAAATTACACCCAGAAATTCTAATATGTAACCCACTAACATACAACAAGAAAACTTAATATAGGATGCCATTTAAAAAGTGTTATTTTTTGCCACATCCTGTAGCCTTCATGAATCAATATTTTTTGTGAGGACACAACCATAAGTTTTAGTTAGATATCTCCAACAACTTTTGTTTTTGGTATTTTTTCATAAAATGAATTTACAGTATAAAAAGTTCTTAGCAATATTCCATACTTAATTAACATACTCTATATATTATTAATATATTTAATTTGACCTAATCTAGCAACATCTTTTCACTATTCGAAGGTATTTCATTTTTGCTGCTTGCATATGATTCGAATCTATCTTTCTTATAGTCCCTGCTTCTAAATCATATACTGCGTGTTCAGTTCAAAGTGTGTCATGGCTCGCTATATGCAGTCATGTGGCTAGCCGATGAGCCTAGAGAATTCAATCTTCCTACACTTCCGCAAAGGCGTACTACCTTTGTGCCAGAGAATTTGCCTGGCAAGTACGGCGTTCATTCTGAAGTGTACTTACCGATATGTACGGTATTGCCGGTAGTGGCAGGAGTGTAAACTGTTTGGAAACACGTACTGTGGCAAGTTATTTCTTTATGGAGAGAGGGTTAAGACGATTACTTACGTATTTGTTGACATTAACTTCGACGGTCAACATGGACACGGGACATTTGATTTGTATTGTGGAATGTTGCCGTTACCGATGATAACAAATACCCTGCGTACGATTTGCCCGCGCAAAATACAATTCGAAAGAGGTTATGGTAGCACACATACCGTACAGACCGCCATCTGTTGCTACGACGTACGTTCTCAAGTTCAGATTGAACGCCTTAAATTATAGGCAACTTCTCTGACATCAAAGCTGAAAATCGCTTCAAATCGCTGACTCACAACAGTGACGTCATGCCACACTTTGAAATGAATACCCAGTATTAAAACTGAAACAGCTAACAGCTACTTACTGCTTTATAGAATTTTATAACGTGAACTTTGATCTAATTCAGAGTGAAGAGTGATCTGCCGATAGGTTCATAAGTACTGAGATGATACGCCTGTGTGCTACAGTTCGAGAGATTGAAATGAAATTTATGATGCAACGTTTGAAAATATGTGGAAAAATTTATGAAGACTCTCTTTTTCGTTTCACGATCAAAATATTTTCAATTAAAATTAATGTTCTCAAATCTGTTACTCTCTGTTTGCATAAACAACACAGACTGTTCTTGCATTTGCAGAAGCTCACTCACAACGCGTCGATACAGCTTCCACCTGCGACGGAGCAATGCAACTTTGAGGATACTCGTGTGAAGCTAGCATGCC